>NW_022162596.1:0-4976 GCF_008728515.1 Papio anubis | reverse complement strand
GTTTCTCAAAGCAGTAATACAATGCTACAGCATAGCTTAACATTGTTTAAGTAATATGGTTTGCTTATATTTAAGTCATTTCTAAGGAACCCATGCAAACACAGCCAGGAGATCTATTTCTGATGTATTTCCAAGGCTAAAAACAAAAAATGCTGTTAATGCATAAACAGTCAAAAAAAATCATGCATTGTGGTTTTACAGGGACTTCTATTTCTAAAGATGATTGTTGCATGAGTGCCTCTGCCTTTATGAAGGGAAATGTGTAGATTTTAACTAACTCTGTATTACAATGTTTGTGTTTTGAGAAAAAAATCATGTTTCTGCACTAAAAAATAAATTCCTAATCAAATCTTTAAAATTAACATTTAGAACAGGGACAGAAACTTCTGTTGTTTCGTAAGTGTTTTGTTGTTGTTGCTGTTCAGTTTTAAATCATTTTTAGAAGTTTTATTGAGGTATAATTGATATAAAAATTGTACACCTTTAATATATTGACTTGGATGAGTTTGGACATGTGTGCATATACCAATACCGTCATCATAACCAAGGTACTGAACATACTTATTCACCTCCAAAATTTTCTTTTGTTCTTTTTTAATGGTGATAGTATATTTTTAGGAATTCAGCCTTCGAGCAGAGTACTAAGGACCTTCAACAAGAAATGGGAAAGTAAATGAACTAAGTCCATATAAAGGGTGAGCTCTCAGTGAGATATTCAAGTTATGACCAAATCCTCGAGAAGCTTGTAAACTGACTGTGGGTTTCCAGTTTGGTTATTCACAGATAGGCCTTCATTTGTTCATTCACCTATTCATTCATATATCTACTCATTCATTCTCAAGAAGAGGTATTTGTCTGTATCTCACCATGTGGATGAGCAGGTGGTCAGTTCTCACTTCATTTGCCATTAAGTGTACTCACGCTAGAGCACCAGGATGATATTTTCTCTCACTTTGCTTCATTACCAAAGTGGCTATCAAGATTCCATCCCCTACCTTCTTTTTCATTTTTTAATGTTGAAGACCTGGGGTTAATTTCTCTACTTCTTTAGTAGCACATGCATATATATACCACTCAAGGCCTGTTGGATTAAACTGTTAAATTTGTCATCTAGCTAATGTTTTCTCAGAACCAGACAAATTAAACAGATTCAATTGTGGAAATTATTTCAAAAGACGAACAATCATAGAATGGAAATAAACTACAGAAAGTAGGGAACATGAGTTACTAAATCTCCTAGGAAACAACGTTTGCGGAGATGGGTAAGTATCCAGTCTCATTGTTATAAATGGATTTCAAAGTCTCAGAACTGGCAGCTTTTACCACAAGATTTCTTGGCTACAAAACAAAATGTATTGTCCCAACACTGTAGTCTGACACAAAGAATGCTCCACCATCCTTTATTTACCTCCTTAGAGATTAAGCCACTTTCTGCTTTTTACCAGAAAATCTGTCTGTGGAAAACATTGCTTAGAATATGCAAGCACATTAATCTGGAAGCCACAGAGAAGCTTGCTTCAGAAAACTTCTTAATATTTTTCTTGTGAGTTATTCTCTTTACGCTTTTCACATTACAATATTACCAAATTATCATGACGTATTTTCTTCACTCCCAGAGCAAGATAAGACTCTAGTTGTTGCTGGAAACTATGCATTGTCTAACTACGGGTTCACATTCTCCCACAGTGATTCTGGAATCATATACACAAATGAGATCACTGCTGTCAGATCACTGGGATTAAGACTCAACTTCTCTACTCACTGGCCATATAAATATAGATACAGCACTCAAATCCTCTGAGGCTTAGCTAATTATCGGTTGATTTGGTCTACACTTACCACATTAACTATTTGAAAGGATTCATTGATATAACATGTGCTGAGAACAGTTCCTGACTCATAACCATTATTAAGGCAATATTTACCAATGTGTGACTTTAAAACAGATACTACTATTAGAGAATAATTCATACTATACATTCAATATTTAAACAACAGAATTATAATTTTGTGAAGTAAATTTTGCACTCAAATAAACAGAAAATCTAATTCTATAATTATTTTTTACAATATTGGGTCATAGACCCAACAAAGAATATATGACTGGGTTAGACATATGTATTTACTTATGCAATTAGTAATAAAATTCTTCACTCATTCCTAGATTTGAATCCCAGATGCTCTGCGTAGCAGCTGTATAGTCGTGGACAAGTTGCTTAATGTGTCTGTACCTCGATTTCCTCATTTGTACTTCAATTTTCTTATGTGGTAAATATCAAATCACTTAACTCAGAGCTATGAGGTCAGTTTTATCTGAGAGAATCCAGAATAAAATACTTAGCACACATTTCCTAGCATTCAGCATGCATAATAGATACTCAAGGAAATTTTGGATCTCTGTACATGATGAATATATTAAATCCCCAAACTGACTATGATGTCTGAAAATGCATGTTTTTATGTCACTGTACCTCTCATTGCACTTGGCATAGTGCTGTGAATACATTTGTTATTTGTATGTTCTTTCTACCATACAATTCTGCCACTCCAATTAGCATATTGTGTTGGAAAACAATTGAGTGCTTGCTTTATGTTTTACTAAATTTATACGGAACTACACTGACACTTTCTTGCTTTCAGATGCTGGGACTCACTGGTTGCTTTCTAGTTCTCAGGAGTCTCTATGTGACTCTGTCCTTTACACTTGCCCTGCAACATCACCCTCAGCCCTAGACAAAGCCAACATCGTTTCTAAAAACCTTCAAATATGTCTGCAATTCACTGTATGAATGTTCTCATTCTATCAAAACCCTGACCTCACTAACTCAATGGAGCAATATAGAATGATAAAGTAGTTTACATGAAAGTCATAGCAAGTTTGCTTTGTTTATTCATCCAAACGTATGTTTTTAAAGGTCAAGGCTTTTATCTGAAACATAATTTGAAATTCCAAATAATGTGACTAATAGATTATGAATTCATTTCCAAATATAGAAATAATTAAAACACTTGGGGGTATAGAAAAAGTGAGTGCTGTATCTATTCTTTTCTTATATTAATTTTACCCTAGCTGCCAGAATTTAGTTTTTGTCTTTTTTTTTTCTCTCTTTTTCTTTTTTTGAGATGGAGTCTAGCTCTGTTGCCCAGGATGGAGTGCAGTGGCTCAATCTCCGCTCACTACAAGCTCCGCCTCCCAGGTTCACGCCATTCTCCTGCCTCAGCCTCCTGAGTAGCTGGGACCACAAGCACTCGCCACCACGCCCAGCTAATTTTTTTGTATTTGTAGTAGAGATGGCGTTTCACCATGTTAGCCAGGATGGTCTCCATCTCTTGACCTCGTGATCCACCCATCTCGGCCTCCCAAAGTGCTGGGATTACTGGTGTGAGCCATGGCGCCCGGCCCAGAATTTAGTATTTTTAATATCAACTGAGAGATTTAAGGCTATTATAATTTTCCTATTTTGATTTTCCTCTTCTGTTTATAACTCACTTAATTTGACAGTATACACTGTGATGTGTCCCCATATATCAAACATTTAAAATATATATTTGCAAGCAAAAATTTTTATGTGTATATATATATAAAAACATATATATACACATATACATTTTTTTTAAATCGTTCTGTCTCCCAGGCTGGAGCTCAGTGGCTCAATCTCTGCTAACTGCAAGCTCTGCCTTCCAGGTTCACACCATTCTCCCAAGTAGCTGGTAGCTAGTACTACAGGCGCACGCCGCCACGCCCTGCTAATTTTTTGTATTTTTAGTAGAGACGAGATTTCACCATGTTAGCCAGGATGGTCTCCATCTCCTGACCTCGTGATCTGCCCGCCTCGGCCTCCCAAAGTGCTGGGATTACAGGCGTGAGTCACCGCGCCCTGCGCAAAGATCTATTTTACTAATACCACAGAGGTAAAATCTGCTGCTATTTCTTGATCAGGAGTAAACAAGTTGACTTCACAGCAGTTGATCTAATTTTCTTCCCCATTCATTCAATGATATGTTTTGATTATTATAGAATATACTGAATTAGATAATAAGTCCTTTTCTTTTTTTTTTTTTTTTTCAGAAATGGTTTCTCTCTGTTGCTGAGGCTGGAGTGCAGTTGGCACTATCTCAACTCACTGCAGCCTCTGCCTCCTGGGCTCAAGAAATCCTTCTACCTCAGCCTCCTGAGTAGCTGGGACCACAGGTGAGCACCACCATGTCCACCTATATGATTTTTGTATTTTTTTTTGGTAGAGACGGGGTTACACTGTGTTGCCTAGGTTGGTTTCAAACTCCTGGGCTCACACCATCCTCCTCCCTCAGCATCCCAAAATTCTGGGATTACAGGTGTAAGCCACTGCACCCGGCTGAGAAGGCTTTTTATTATAGGTTGTTCTTATTGTTTTATTTATTTGGTTTGCTTGTTGCTTTTCAAGGTAAGTTTGACATATAAGGTGGTATAATGCTCAATGGTCAAATTGTAGAGATAGCTAGATTGAAGTTCAAATCCAGAGCCAAGTTACTTAGACTCTCTAAGGACTTGTTTTTCCCCTGTAAAACTAAAATAAAGTGGATAGCCACTTCATAGGTTTGTAATAAGAATATGATTATGCTGTCACACAGCTGCAAAGAGATACTGAAACCTGGCTCTGGCAAAAAATACTAGCTATTGCCATTAGGACTGTTCTCCTTAATACCTAAGGCATTTGCTGACAATGAGGTTACTCATCATGTCCTTCCAGGAAAATTTTCCAGGAAAATTTAAAAATGTTTAAAACCTAGGAACTACTTTTAAAATTTAATTTTTAGATCTGACATAACAGCTGAGGAAGAGAGATGGTAGCTGACTGGGGACAGATGTAGAGATCCTTAATGGTATAAAAGTGTGAGAATGTGAAGCATGATAGGATATATTACTCATATAGATTGCAAATATATCTGAAAATTATATTTATCATTCATTTAAGTAAAATTCAACATTGTTTTCT
>NW_022162595.1:0-4977 GCF_008728515.1 Papio anubis | reverse complement strand
GCTGGTGGGAACCAGCTCCTGGCATAACCCAGCAACTTACAGACAAACCGGCATGAACTTTCCTCATTACCATGCTAAAGTCTCCACTCAGTCAGGAGCATCATTACCATAACATGTGAACTATGTGCTGGCAGAATCACTCACTGTGTCTGGGCAACTGGGACTCCTCCTCTATATGTGATGATACACCCTCTCTCTGCCCTCTCCATCACCCCATAGAATGTTCTTGTCACTTTCCCTCAGGAAGACGCTGCTTTGGAGAATCCTCCTAGTGACCTTCTTACTAGAACCAAGTCACAAAACTTTTATTTATCAAAACGTACGTTCTCATAGAGAGTCTTTGTTACTCGCCAGGGAAACAAACCCTAGTTTTTTTCAGCTACCAGCTCTAACACATTCTGTAAAGTCCAGCACAGAAGGAAGGTTAATTCACAATGCTATTGTTTTCACTTTGTTTTACTTTTTAATAATTGGGACCATATCAGGGCATATGTCTTTAGGTGGGGGTTGAATGGAAGGTCAAGGAAACAAATCATCAACCTTGGAAAGACACTCCTGCAGAGATTATGACTATACTTGGGATTCATGAATATGAGACCCCACCAGCAGAGTAGCCTGCAATGTTCAAGGATATCAGAGTAGATCAAGCAATTGTAATGAAAAAACAACAGTCTTTGTCTTTCAAGATATCCGTGAATTGACTTTCCAAAAGGGAAAGAGGGCCCCATTTTCAGGGCAGAAGGCAGCAGAGGAGAGAGGTTTAGGCTAAACATTGTAATCAGTTTTGCCTGATAATGACTTTTTGTTTCTGTCTTGGTTCATATTTATTTATTTGTTTATTTATCTATTTATTTATTTATTTTCCCAGGCTGGAGTGCAGTGGTGTAATTTCAGCTCACTGCAGACTCCATCTCCCAGGTTAAAGTGATTGCCTCCGCCTCCCAAGTAGCTGGGACTACAGGCATGCACTGCCAAGCCCAGCTAATTTTTGTATTATTAGTAGAGATGGGGTTTCACCATGTTGGCCAGGCTGGTCTCAAACTCCTGACCTCAGGTGATCCGCCCTACTTGGCCTCCCAAATTGCTAGGATTACAGACTTGAGCCATCACACCCAGCCTCTTAGTTCATTTTTAGAGATGAGGTCTCCCTATGCGGCCCAGGATGGACTTGAAGTTGTGGGTTCAAGTAATGTTTTTGCCTTAAACATCCCAGTAGTTGGGTCTATAAATACACACCACTGAGCCCAGCTGATACTTACATTTTATGAGCTGTGATTCCACTCTGATTACTTAAGGAAGTGAGGCAATTAGTAGGGATAGGAGCATAGAAATTCTGTCCACATTCCTATTTCCTATTACCTATGAAAAATAGCCTTGTTTCTGAACTAAAACTTGATTTTGGTTAATAAATGTTTTTCTTTATTAATATGCATGTAGAATTATGACAGACTTGTCACTTTTGTCTCACGTCTGATCTACAATGATTTCAAAAGAAGATCAATTGACTACTTCAAAATTTTCATTGTTTGAAAGATAACATGGATGTAAAACTGGGTGATGTGAGAGAATTTAGCATATAGGGCCAGCCAGGTTGCCCAAATGAATATCTGGGAAACCGAATATGTTACATGCTTATCACACATTCCCACTGATTTAGAAAATATGACTTTATTAGTCAGGGTCATCAAGAGAAACATAGCAGATGTATGTAGAAAGAGACAGATAGAAATACAGATACAGAAGGATTTATCATGAGAAATTGGCTCAGCCAATTATGCAGTCGGCGAAGTCCCACAGTCTGCTTTCTGCAAGCTGGCAGACCCAGAAAAGCCCGTGGTATAATTCGGTTCAAGTCCTAATGCCTGAAAAACATGGGAGTCGAGGACATAGATATCAACCGAAGTGTGGGAATAATGACACAAGATGTCCTAACTTTGGAAGTGAGGCAAGAAAAATGGTGAATTCCTCCTTTCTCCACTTTTCATTCTAATCTGGCCCTCAACAGATTGGATGAGCCCCATCCACACTGGCAATGCAACCTACTTTACTTAATCAACCAATTCAACTGCTAGTCTTATGGAAACACCCTCACAGACACACCCAGGAATAATGTTAATCTGGGCCCCCACAGGTCCAGGCAACTTGAAATATAAAATTCACCATCATGATGACCTATGGTTTCCCAGGTGCACCAGGAGATGTTACCAAAATGACATCATCAACCAGAACCCACATACATTCACCAGGTCAGCGCACTTCTCAATTCACCAGAGATTGATTTTCTTCTGTGACATCACGTTCACCTGGAGTGGGGCCAAGAAACAGGCCGCAGCTAATCATCAGAAAGAAAGGATTCTTTATTTGCTTTTTTACAAATGAGAGAAAAATGTGCCAAAATCCTTTGGTAATAAGCAGTTATCTAAAAGGCAAAGAGACTCAAAATGAAAATGAAAAAAGTCAGTTACGCGTCCCACTGTCTGTGTTTTTCCTCCACATATACAAATAGGTATTAAGTTCACCCTTTCTGGCATTAAGGACTAGAGTCTAACCCAATAACTCTGAATCTGAGTGTGCAGATGTTACCAGATTTTTCATTACAGAAAATGACAGAGACGTTCTTCCACTACAGTTGATATTTTATAGTGACAACTTTTACTTCCCCAGGATTCCTTGGTTAAGTGACACACACGTGCAACTGGAAGGATTTACTCTTTTCACCCACAGCTCCCACACTTCACAGATGTGCAGGAGCCTCAGTACAGCAGTTCCTAGGAACACGGATAGTACCTGCGTGACTTGTTAACCGCAATGCAATAGCAAATGTATGGGGTTCGGTGTTGGTCTTTCATTCAGAATATACCATTCAGAATTGTTTAAAATAGTAAAATTAGAAACAAATAATATATCCTGCTGAACTGGTTAAATTGGATTATGTATCTTTACAATGAATTTTATGCAGCATTTTTAAAATCCAAATAAGTACCATTAATCTCTTGCTACTGGCATGGAATATTAGCAAAATATATTGTTAATGAGAAAGAGGAATGGTGTAGGCCACTGGAATAATATACCCAGGCTCCTATAACAAAATACCACACATGAGTCGCTGAAACAACAGAAATGTCTTTCTCCCAGTCGAGGAAACATCAGCTCTTCTCCTCCATACTCACACTCACACTTCTGACCACCAGAGGTGGGAGGGTGCTTTCTTCCAGCAACCGATTCCAGCTGGGTATCCTACAATTCAATTCGATTGTGACACTAACTGGAGTGAATGCAGACCCCACAGGTTAAGGGCTCCATCCCACAAGACTAGCAATCTCAAGTAGCAGATCATTATCTGTGCTTTTGACCGATAACCTACAGTTTGGAGGATCCCGTGACTTCCTCCTCAGTTTGATCATTTGCTAGAATGGCTCCTACCAGAGCTGAGGCTGCCAGGTTGCATCTATCATAAAGGCCATACTAAAGGCACAGAGAGGGAGATAATGGGGCAAGGCTTGGAAGGGTCCTAAGTGCAGGATCTTCTGTCCCTGTGGAGTTGGGGTGTGCCACCCTCCCAGCACAGGGATGTGTTCTTGTGTACTGTGTCGATCTGTTCTCACACTGCTATAAAGAACTAGCTGGGGCTGATGGTGGCTCATGCCTGTAATCCCATACCATGGGACAAAACCCTGATTTCTAGTTCTAATGCCTTTACTTTGGGGAGTAAGGAAAAGAAACAAGCATACTGTCTTATTGCAAACACCACAGAGGGCATAGTGCAGTAACAGATACTACACACTAACACCCCTGAGGCTTAAGACTGATCGATCACTTTGAGATTTCTTTTCCTTTTGTGTTTTATGCTACATGTTTCGTTATTTCGTGCACACACACACAAATTACCACATTAAATTTCCCGTACAAACCAATGTATGTGTTGTTGTATTTTACAGATTATGAAACAGAGGCATAGAGAGGATGAGTAACCGTCCAATTCCTTTTTTTTTTTTTTTTTTCTTTTTGAGAAGGAAGTCTCGCTCTGTATCCCAGGCTGGAGGGCAGTGGCGTGATATTGGCTCACTGCAGCCTCTGACTCCCGGGTTCAAGCAATCCTCCTACCTCAGCCTCTTGAATAGCTGAGGTTACAGGTGCACATCACCGTGCCTGGCTAATTTTTGTGTTTTTGGTAGAGATGGGTTTTCGCCATGTCGGCAGGCTGGTCTCAAACTCCTCACCTCAAGTGATCCCTCCGCCTCTGCCTTCCAAAGTACTGGGATTACGGGTGTGAGTCACAGCGCCTGGCCGTGGAAAACTCTTACAGTAAGAGTCTCAAATGGAAAAAGTCAGAGCTGGCCGGGCGCGGTGGCTCAGGCCTGTAATCCCAGCACTTTGGGAGGCCGAGGCGGGCAGATTACCAGGTCAGGAGATAGAGACCATCCTGGCTAACACGGTGAAACTCCATTCCTACTAAAAATACAAAAAATTAGCCGGGCGTGGTGGCGGGCGCCTGTAGTCCCAGCTACTCGGGAGACTGAGGCAGGAGGCGTGAACCCGGGAGGCGGAGCTTGAAGTGAGCCAAGATGGCGCCACTGCACTCCAGCCTGGCGACAGAGCGAGACTCCGTCTCAAAAAAAAAAAGAAAAGAAAAGAAAAAGAAAAAGTCAGAGCTGGTATCTGGACAAGACTATACACAATCTACACCTGACATCACTGTGACACAAAATTTATATAACAACTTCATTTACAGAGACACTAACTTATATAATAATTTCCAGTGAGCTCTGAAATCTCAGCAAATGCATTTATGTGCTCAAAATGTAATGGGGATAAAGAGAGGTTTCTTAATGGGTACAAATATAAGAAATGATATAAAAAATAAGACCTGGTGTTTGATAGATCAGGAGGATGACTATAGTTAGTGATAATCTACTGTACACTTCAAAATAGCTAGAAGAGAATCATTTGAATGTTTCTAACGTAAAGAAGCAGCAA
>NW_022162594.1:0-4978 GCF_008728515.1 Papio anubis | reverse complement strand
CAGGGCAGTGGCAGGGTCAGGACTGCATAAGGGCAGGACCAGGGCCAGGGATACGGCAGGGCCAGGGCCAGGGCTGTGCCAGGACAGAAAAAGAGCAGAGCAGGGCAGGACCAGAGCTAGGCATTAGAGAGAGTAGGGCAAATGCCAAGGCAAGGCCAGGGCAGTGACAGGGCTGAGTCAGTGCTAGAGCCAAGACAAGAGCAAAGGCCAGGGCAGATCTAGGGCACAAGCAAGGCAGGCTAGGGCGGGGCAATAGCAAGACCAGGCCACGGCAGGGCCAGCCCAGGATAGAACAGGGTACAGGCAGGGCAGGGCCACGGCCATGGCTGGGGCAGGACAAGGACCAGGATCAGAGTCCAGGCCAGGGCAACGGTATGGCCAGGGCAGAGGTAGGGCCAAATGCAAGCTCTAGGCAGGAACAACGCAGGTCCACTGCAGGGCCGGGGTTCAGACCAGGGTCAGAACAGGCACAGGGCAGGGCCAGGGCCAGGACCAGGAAAGGGCAATGTCAGGAACACGGCCATGACAGGACAAGCAACTTGGTTAGAGCCAGGACAGAGACAGGGTCAGGGGTGGGGCCAGAATAGCATGCCAGGGTAGGGCCAGGGCAAATTAGGGCCAGGACAGGGTCAGGAGGAGGGCTGGGCCAGGGTATGGCCTTAAGTAGCCAAGAGCCAGGTCCAGGGTCCATGCCAGTGCCAGCGCCGGCCCAGGGCAGGGGCACGGTCATGGCCAGGTCTAGCACAAGACTGGGGCAGGGCCAAGGTTTCCATTAGGGAAAGCACAAGACCAGGGAAGAGCTAGGGCAGGGGCAGGGCCATGGTAGGGCCAGGAGAGGGACGGGCGAAGGCAGAGCAAGATTAAACCAGGGACAGGATACCTTCAAATCCACTTCAGGGCCAGGGTCAGGCCAGGGCCAGGGCCAGGACTGTCAGGATCATTGGCAGGGCCAGGGCCATGGCACGACCAGGGTCAGGAGCAGTGGTCAATGCCGGGCCAAGGCCAGAGCAAGGACCAGGTTTGCACTAGGGCCAGTGTGAGGGCCAAGGCGGGGTCAGGGCAGGGCCAAAGGCAGGGCAGAGCCAGGGCAGGGTGGAGCAGGCCCAGGGTAGCACTGGGTAAAGGCAGGGCATGACCAACCAGGGCAGGTCTATGGCTGTGGCAGGGCCAGGGCCAGGGCCAGGGCCAGGGCCAAGGCAGGGCCAAGACAGTGACAGCTCCAGGGCAGGGCCGGGGTTAGGACCACGGACATGTCCAAGGCCAGTGCCAGGGCAAGGGCAGGGGCAGGGCCAGGGTCATCTAAGAACCAAGGACAAAGCCAGGCCCAGAGCAGGGCCAGGACGGAAAAAGATACCAGCAGGGCTAGGGTCTGGGACAGGGCCATGCTTGAGACCAGAAGGGCCACAACCAGGTCTGTGCTATGGCCAGGTCAGCTACAGTGCCCAGGCAAGGCTAGGGTCAAGGCCAAGGTAGAGACCAGCCTTGGGGTCAAAGCTAGAGTAGAGGGCCAAAGGCAGGACCAGGGCAGGCAAGGCACGACCAGGAAGCATGGGGCCAAAGACAGCAGGGCCAGGACAGTGCCAAGACCTGTGGGGCCAGGGAACAGCTCCAGGGCAGAGGTTGGGGCCATGGCCATGGCCTGAGCAGGACCAGGATAGGGACAGGGGAGCAAAGAAACAAAAGGGGCACTGTAGTGCAGGTTCTTAACAGCCAGGATCCAGGAAATTAATCACGAGGGAGCAGGGACCGAAAGGGTCCTGAGCCATGAGTAAGACGAGCAACAAGGGCTGGGGCTTTCCAGTGACAGGACCTGGACTCAGGGCAAGGAGCCAGGGGCAGTGCAAAGACCAGGGTAAGACCAGGCATTTCACGGTCAAGGGCCAGGGGAGGGGAACCAGGCAAAGGTCTGAAGCAGGGAAAGGGCCAGGGCCAGGACAAGGTCAGAGCAGGTCCATGGCAGGGCCAGGAATAGCAGTAGAGGCAAGGGAAGAGACAGCCAGAGCAAGAGTAGGGTCAGGAGCCAAGGCCAGGACGTCATCACAGGACAGGGCAAGAAATATAGCAGGACATCAAAGAGGCTTGTCTAAAACCAGAACTGGAGTCGAACAGCCTGGAGCATGGGAATAATAGCTATAGAGGACTCTGACTTCAAAAGCCGGTCCATACAAACAGAGGCTGATATGGGAAAGGGCCAGGCTAGTGCAAGGCTGAGAGAGTAGAGTGTCATAGCATGCACAGGAGACCAGGGCCGGAATCCCGAGCCAGGGCACAGCCAAGGCAGGGTAGTGCAGGGCAATGCCACAGCCGGGTCAGTACTAGGACAGGGTAGGACAGGGCAGAACACGCCAAGGTGATGGTAGGGGCAGGGCAAGGACAGGCCAAGGCAGAGCCAGGTCACTCCAGGGCCAGGACACCTCCAAGTCCACTTCAGGCCCAGGGCTATGAAGGACAAAGGCCAGGGCCAGGGTCAGGGCCAGGTCTGGGCTAGAGCCAGGTCCAGAGCAGGGCCTAGCGAAGACTAGGAATTGAGGAACAGCTGAACCCAGAGGCCAGGCTGACTGAAACACATCAGTGCATGGCAGGGTAGAGACTGGTGTAGAGACCAGGGGTGGTGGCTTCACCTACTCAGGGCAGAGATGGCTATGGCCAGGGCACAGCCAGGAGAAAGGGTCTGGAGTCAGGGAGCCAGGACCAAAAGGCAGAACAGGGCCAGGGCCATGGCAGAGTCAGACAAGTCCTTGACAGGACCAGGTTCCAGGCAGGGTGCAGAGGCAGAGGAGGCACAGGGGAGCAGGAGTCGAGGATAAGAGGGGCAAGGCCAGGGTCTGAGCAGGACCAGGGCCAGAGACCCAGGGCCGAACTAGAAAGAACTCACGGGGGCCAAGGGACAGGGGCCATGAGTGAGGGGAGCAGGGCAAAAGGCAAGGCAGGGGTCAGGAGCAGGTCAGGGTGTGAGCCCGGTGCCAGGCAGGGCCGGGGGCACAGCCAGGGCGGTGTAAGGCAGGTCGAGGCACCACTGTGCCATGACAGGAGCAGAGATCAGTGCCAGGAGGGGCACAACAGGCAGACCATGGTGGGGCCAGGGCGAGATGGGCCAAGGCAGGGCCAAGAACAAATCTGGAGCCAGGACACGATCCCAAGGCCTGATCAAGGCCAAGAACAGGGAGCAGGACCATGACACTAAGCAGGGCCAGTGCCACTTGTGACAGGACCAGGGTCAGGACAAGAGGCAGGGCCAGAGCCAAGGCCAGGCCAGCACAGGTTCAAGAAAGGGAAGCATGGTGCAAAGGCAAAACCAAGGATGGGATGGGCAGGGGCAGGGCCAGAGACGAAGTCCCAGATGGCACAGTAGAGGGCAGAGGCCAGGGCAGGCATGAGGCAGTACAAGGCAGGTCCCGCGGCCGGCGGTAGCAGAGGCAAAGCCAGGCCATTGCCAGTACGCTTAGCCCACCTACAAGGCTTCTACCACTGGCACTGCGCGGCCTTGTGTCGCCAGCTGTCAGCCTCGCAACCCTGGCTGCAGCAGCCTGACCTCCTAGCGTGGAGTCCTCTCCTGCCGTTCCAGCAGCAGCTGCAGTCTCCGTCCTGCCACCCACCCTAGGCAGAAGCTGTGGTGTCACAGGCTCCAGGTGTCTCCTCCTCCTCCTGGCACAGAGCGGGTGGGCAAAGCCAGAAAACCTAGGGGAGATCTGAGGGGTGGTAGCATTAAGAGCCTCAGCAAGGGCCTTCCTGGCCCTGCCTGCCCTGGCCCTTCCCATCTCAGGCAGCTTACCGAGGCCCCTACCTGATCCTGACCCTGCCTGGCCTGGTCTGACCCTGTCCCCTACCCCAGAGGGTGGAGGGCAGGCAGGGGAAGGGCTAGAGACAGAATAAAGGGACAGGACACATCCAAATCCAAAGAGAAAGCGCCAGGGCCAACCCATGACAGAGCCAGGGCTAGTCCTTGTAGCAGGGCCAGGTTCCAGGACAGGCCAGGAAAGGGTCCAAGGCAGAGATGCACTGTAGCCAAGGTCCAGGTCAAAGCCAGAGCAGTGGCAGGGTCAGGCCTGCATAAGGGCAGGACCAGGGCCAGGGCTGTGCCAGGACAGAACAAGAGCAGAGCAAGGCAGGACCAGAGCCAGGCATTAGAGAGAGTAGGGCAAATGCCAAGGCAAGGCCAGGGCAGTGCCAGGGCTGAGGCAAAGTCAGGAAAGGCCCAGGGCTGACTCACTGCTAGAACCAAGACAAGAGCAAAGGCCGGCGCAGATCTAGGGCACAAGCAAGGCAGGCTAGGGCAGGGCAATAGCAAGACCAGGCAACGGCAGGGCCAGCCCAGGATAGAACAGGGTACAGGCAGGGCAGGGCCAGGGCCACAGCTGGGGCAGGACAAGGACCAGGATCAGAGTCCAGGCCAGGGCAAGGGTATGGCCAGGGCAGAGGTAGGGCCAGAGGCAGGGTCTAGGCAGGGCCAAGGCAGGTCCATTGCAGGGCTGGGGTTCAGACCAGGGCCGGGGCAGGGCCGGGGCAGGGCCAGGGCCAGGACCAGGAAAGGGCAATGTCAGGAACATGGCCATGCCCAACTTAGCTAGAGCCAAGACAGAGACAGGGTCGGGGTGGGGCCAGAATAGCATGCCAGGGTAGGGCCAGGGTAAATTAGGGCCAGGACAGAGTCAGGAGGAGGGCTGGGCCAGGGTGTGGCCTTAAGTAGCCAAGAGCCAGGTCCACGGTCCATGCCACTGCCAGCGTCGGCCCAGGGCAGGGGCAGGGCCATGGCCAGGTCTGGGACAAGGCTGGGGCAGGGTCAAGGTCTCGGTCAGGGTAAGCACAAGATCAGGGCAGAGCCAGGGAAGGGGCAGGGCCCTGGTAGGGCCAGGAGAGGGACGGGCGAAGGCAGAGCAAGATTAAACCAGGGACAGGATACCTTCAAATCCACTTCAGGGCCAGGGTCAGGCCAGGGCCAGGGCCAGGACAGGGCCAAGACAGGGCCAGGGCCACGATT
>NW_022162593.1:0-4983 GCF_008728515.1 Papio anubis | reverse complement strand
AAAAAGCCCGGGCACGGTGGCTCATGCCTGTAATCCCAGCACTTTGGGAGGCCGAGGTGGGCAGATCACCTGAGGTTGGGAGTTCAAGACCAGCCTGACCAACATGGAGAAACTACGTCTCTACTAAAAATACAAAATTAGCCAGGCGTGGTTGCACATGCCTGTAATCCCAGCTACTTAGGAGGCTGAGGCAGGAGAATTGCTTGAACCCGGGAGGTGGGGGTTGCAGTGAGCCGAGATCGCGCCACTGCACTCCAGCCTGGATGACAGAGCGAGACTCCGTCTCAAAACAAAACAAAACAAAACATAACAAAACAAAACAGCAAAGGCACAAGCCGCATGCATAATTTCAACACTTTGGGAGGCTGAGGTGGGCAGATCGCTTGAGCCCAGGAGTTTGAGACCAGCCTGGGCAGCATGGTGAAACCCTGTCTCTACAAAAAATACAAAAATTAGCTGGGCGTGGTGGCACTCATCTGCAGTGGAGAGGCTGTGGTGGGAGGATCACCTGAGCCCAGGAGGTGGAGGCTGGGGTGAGCCGTGGTCGTGCCACTGCACTCCAGCCTGGGGACAGAGTGAGATTCTGTCTCAAAAAATAAATGAATAAAGAAATAAAATTAATCAATAATTTAACATTTATTTTAGAATTATAAAAACAATAAATAAAAATAAAAAATGTAATATACCAAAAACCGTTGAATTGTAAATTTTAAATGGTGTGTGAATTTATATTTCAGTAAAGCTGTATGATTCCATTTATATAAAACTCTTGGAAATTCAAACTAATATATAGTGATAGAAAGGAACTGTAATTCTCGTACTACCTCATTGTCTTTTTTTTTTTTTTTAAAGATTGTATTTGTTTTGGAGACTGGGATCTCGTTGTGTTGCCTAGGCTGGACTTGAACTCCTGGGCTCAAGCGATCCTCTCCCACTCAGCCTCCAGAGTAGCTGGGACTACAGGCGGGCACCACCACACCCGGTTTGTGTTTTTGTTTATTTTTAAAGAATTATTTTATTTAAAAAAAATTTTTTGGTTTGTTTGTCGAGGCAGACAGAGTTTTGTTCTTGTTGCCCAAGCTGGAGTGCAATGGTGTGATCTTGGCTCATTGCAAGTTCAAGTGATTCGTGTGCCTCAGTCTCCTGAGTAGCTGGGATTACAGGCGTGCACCACCACACCCAGCTAATTTTGTATTTTTAGTACAGACGGGGTTTCACCATGTTGGTCAGGCTCGTCTCGAACTCCTGACCTCAGGTGATTGCACCTCTGTCTCTCAAAGTGTTGGGATTACAGGCGTGAGCCACCGCACCCGGCCTTTTTTTTTTTTTTTTTTTTTTTTGTGATGGGGTTTCGCTCTTGTCGCCCAGGCTGGAGTGCAATGGCATGATCTCGGCTCACTGCAACCTCGGCCTCCAGAATTCAAGCGATTCTCCTGCCTCAGTCTCTCCAGCAGCTGGGATTATAGGCGCACGCCACCACACCCGGCTAATTTTTGTATTTTTAGTAGAGACGGGGTTTCATCATGTTGGTCAGGCTGGTCTCGAACTCCTGACCTCAGTTGATCCCCTCCTTCCCCCATCGCCGCCTCGGCCTCCCAAAGTGCTGGGATTACAGGCGTTAGCCACCGCGCCCGGCCAATTTTTTTTTTTTTTTTAACCTCATTGTCTTTACTTACTTTTATTTTATTTTATTTTATTTTCTCAAATACTTTATCGTGTCCCTGTCTCTTTACGTTAATATTAGTCCAGAGGAGAAAATAGGACTTGGGGATCTGGGGAACACGGGGTGGTCTCACTTTGCCAAGGGAAAGGTGAGGTTTGGGGACCCCTGGGCTAAGTAAATCATACTGATGCCGCGATCTAAGTAGTCCTGGATTACCTGAAGATGTAGTGTAGAAGCCTGTGACTTACAGTGAGGCTGTCCCTAGAACTTCACTTCCCAGGAGGTCTCAGGCGTCGAGTGGCGTGGGACTCGGACACTACCCGGATGTGGCGCCGAGTTCGCGGAACCTGCCCAGCCCAATGCAAGACGCCCGGGAGGCTCTGGCGTTCGAGCAACTCTGGAGAACTATCGGACTGTGAACGATCGGATTGAGAACACCCGAGCCGATCCCTACCTCCGATCTTCTCTCCCCGAGTCTCCCCATCCCCCGGGAGATTGTTTTAGAGAACGTTGTCTTATGAGCCACTCCCTGGATGGAAGGGATTTGAGGATGGAGTGAGGTGTGTGTATGTCGGGGAGACTGAGCCAGCTTTCCTGTATGTGAATCCGATGGAGGGTGCCTCTCTGTCCCAGCCTCACGCGTCCATGTGAAGCCCCGGAATCAACTACCCTTGGTCGAGAAGGATGTGTATGAAGTGTCAAACGGGCTTGTGGTGTAACTTGATGGATCACTAGGCTTGCCTGTCCTTCATTTAAATTTCCAAGTGCAAGATAGTCTCCTCTGGCTCAGGGCTGGGGAGGGTTCAAGTGGCTTGCTTCATCTTGGAGTGTCCTAGAGTCTCTTTTAACCTGTCTTGAACCAAAGAAGTCAGTAGATAAACTAAGTTCAGTAGATAAACTAAGTTGCAGAAAGTACAGTAGATTAAAAATGGGGGTCTTCTATTGAATTATTTGGGTTTCAGAAAGAGAGAGCCATTTCAAGTGAATGTAAACTCAGACTTGTGGGAAGACGGTTGACACATGGAGAATGTGTTAGAAACAGTACCATTTTGAGCGGGACTCTTGTCTTGACTGTTGTTAGGACTTTCATATTGTGTGTCTAGCCCAGGAGACAGTTGACTGCCAGACAGACTGTATATGTGGAGAAGGATGCTTTAGGACAAGCTTGTCCAACTCGTGGCCCAACATAAATTTGTAAACTCTCTTAAAACAATATGTTTTTTGAATTTTTTTTTTTTTTTTTTTTTTTTTTTTTTTTAGCACATCAGCATTATTAGTGTATTTTATGTGTGGCCCAAGACAATTCTTCTTCCAACGTGGAGGAAAGCCAAAAGATATGGACACCACTGCTTTAGTAGATGAAGTTGGAAGACTTTTAAGACATTGTAATACCAGGGTTAGGAGTGAATGACTAACTCAGGGGCCTTCTTGGGTGCTGTCTCTACAGTTACAGGCCCCTCCCAGTTTCCAATCCTTTAAGCATACCTAAATATCTCTGATTTATTTGTTTTATTTATTTATTTATTTATTTATTTATTTATTTGAGACACGGTCTCGCTCTGTCACTCAGGTTGGAGTGTTGGCCAGGCTGGTCTTGAACTCCTGACTTCCAAGCGATGTGCCCTCCTCAGCTTCCCAAAGTGCTGGGATTAAAGTCGTGAGCCCAGCCTCTCCCTGAGTTTTACTCCGGTTCAGCAACTGCCTAAGTTGCACTGCTGTTCTGAAAGCAGTCTCTTTGAGCAGAGGTGTTGGACACTGGATGATACCTAGAGGAAGCTGGGAAAATGAGTTGCACAGGCAGTAATTGTTGTACGAATTCAGAGGGGAAATAAATTTATCCAGATCAGGAAAGTCAAAGAAGGCTATTCTCAAGGAAGGTGGTGATGACTGTGCCCCTTTTGTATCGACCTTGTGTGTTTGATCCTTATGCCTATTCCTGGATGGAAAAAGAACGGGCTGATGGTCAGTGAATACCCTGGGGTGGTTTTCTACCAGAGTTAAATTATGCTCTGGACTTATTTTAGCTGTGGAACCTGTGCTAAAGACGACTTCTAGGTGGGAGGCCTCACCACTCAGAACTGGCTCTGTGTGGGCAGAGAGCAACCCCTAGTGGGCTTGTGGAAAGCACACTCTGAAAGCCACTTTTCTTTTTCCTTTTTTTTTTCTCTTTTTGAGACAGGGTCTCCGTCTGTCACCCAGGCTGGAGTCCAGTGGTGTGATCATAGCTCACTGCAGCCTCCATCTCCCAGGCTCAAGGAATCCTCTCACCTCAGCATCCCAAGTAGCTGGGACTACAGGTACATGCCACCATGCCTGGCTAATTTTTTTTTATTTTTAGTGAGACGAAGTCTCACTATGTTGCCCAGGCTGGCCTCAAACTTCTGAGCTCAAGCAACCTTCCCCCCTCAGCCTCCCAAAATGCTGGGGTTACAGGCATGAGCCACCACGCCCAGCTCACTTTTCTTTATTCTGACCAAAATGAGGTGTTGTGTTTATTTTGTTTTTGCCTATGATATGGGCCTAATATGGACCTTAGCTAATGAGACAACAGGATGGGGGATGTATCTATTTCCCCAAATCCTTAAGGTGAGAAATAAATTCATTCTCAATTTTTTTTTCTGTAACCAAATATATATGATTATTTAATGCCCTTTCCTCTGTGCTCTGACACTTAAAGAAGATACTGCTATAAGAATTAGGTCTGAAATTAGGGCAGTAGTTAAGAACCTACAGAAAGTGGAGTACTTCGGGACCTAAATTGAGGGCAAGGCATTGATGGGGTATTAATATGAGGATATAAATATAGGAACTCATAATAAACAAGCTTCTTGGAGAGCATCTCTGCCATATCATTTACTCAGAAATACTGATTCATGAAGAAATGGATGAGTGTGGTGGCATTAAGACCTGTAGTTTTACTCACATAAGGTTGAAGGGGATGAGACCCCTGGTTTATCTAGCATTGTAACCACATTACAGAATTTTTGCCTTCTCCAGCAGAATACTAGAATTATTAAGAAAACATAGTAGCTTCTATCACTTAATGAGTACTGTCTATGTGAGAAGGACTAATAAGTACTACGCATGCCTTCTTTCATTTAACCCTGAGGTTAAAAATTTTCTCTGGCCAGGAGCTGTGGCTCATGCCTGTAATCCCAGCACTTTGAGAGGCAGAGGCGGGTGGATCACTTGAGGCCAGGAGTTCAAGACCAGCCTGGTCAATATGGTGAAACCCTGTCTCTACTAAAAACGCAAAAATTAGCTGGGCGTGGTGGCGCACGCCTGTAATCCCGGCTACTCGGGAGGCTGAGGCACAAAAA
>NW_022162592.1:0-4983 GCF_008728515.1 Papio anubis | reverse complement strand
CACAGGCAGGTGAAAGTCAGGGAAGTTACGGTCTGCTGTTGGTTATAATAAGTCACAGATTATTGTGCTTTCTCAGATAATTAAAGAAATAATAAGAGGATGTATAATTAGAACACTTAGTCACAAGACCACAATAATGCAAAGATTTTATTCATCTAAAGAAGGCAACATAAGAAAAATAGTTGAGCAAGAAAGAGATAATATTAGAAGGCAGCAAATGACAATGTACAGACTTAAACCCAATGAGGTCAACAATTACATTAAACATAATGGACTCAGACACTCCAATTACAAGACAAATAGTGCAGAGGGGTAAAAATAAATAAGTAAATAAATAAATAACCGTAGGCTATTGACAAAAGCCATAATTTCAGTAGAAGGTACAGAAAAGTTAAAAGGATAGAAAAGAAATACCAGACAAACATTCATGAAAAACCACATGGAGATGCCATTTAGAAAAATTACAGGACATGGGTCTCCTGAGACATGGAGCACATGCAGACAGCTCACACTGTGTTTTTCCTTTTTTTCAGAGACAGGGTCTGTTGCCCAGGCTGCAATGCAATGGTGATATCATACCTCACTGTAACCTCAAACTCCTGGGCTGAAGCAATTCTCCTGCCTCAGCCTTCCGAGTAGCTAGGACGACAGGCATGTGCCGCCACAGCTGCTATAATGTCTCATTTTCTCATTTGCTGTGGTGTGATCAAGGAAACAATATCGTGCCATGTATTTGACTTGCAGCAGGTACATAACAAATGTCAGGTGAATGAAGAAATAAAACCACTTAGTAATCCAAGCCATATCCACATTTACATTTTACAGGTGAGGAGCAACATCCCAGACAAGTAAAATAAACTGATTTACATCATCCAGAGCAGAATCGAGAACACATTCCCTGTGCTAAAGGAATCAGAGCTCTACCAAGGGTCATAGCAGGTATCATGCAAGTCAGATACGCTAATTACTAGAATTGGAATTGATACATTTTGAGATATACTAAACAAAGGGTTTGGGAGGATTAATTGAATGCAGACATAGAGGAAGAAAATAGATTTGTTTAAAAGATGGATACAATCTTTAAAGAAACAACATTTTTTAAAGTGACCTTATGTGGCCCAAAGTAAAGATGAGCTCAAGTGTCAGGTGGGAAAATGCCTAAGTGCAGCTTCCAGACCCAAGGGAGAACTAAAAATCCTGGGACATTTTCGGTTGTCACGTGGGGATTGGTGGGAGGGGGTGAGTGGGGGTGCTGCCGGCAAACTTCCCACAATGCACAGGGCACTCCACAAGGGAGTCTCTGTCCCAAACTGTTTATAGTGCTGCTGTTGAGAGACCCGCCCCAGAGGTAAGTGCTGTAGTGTCCTCACCATTTCACCGATTAAGAAACTGAGGCACCAGAGCTGTCAGTAGGACCAGAGCTGCAGGCTGAATCAGGCCACCTGGCTGCAGGGTCTTGGCTCCCCTGATTAAGTCAGGACCCGGGAGCCGACCACAAACAATCCCAGCTGAGTGGGTGCAGCATAGTCTGTGGAGGCGCCTTCATGATACAGAGCGCCCCCAATTGTTGATACCTGAGCCTGTGGCCAAATGAGACTTGAGGAAAAGGGAAAAAACAGGTTTGGGTAGGGGGATATTCTTTCAGGCTCTTCAGATTTTGAGCCATGACTTACGCTCAGAAAAAAATAATGTCAGCCTTAATTATCTCTCCAACCCTGTTTTCCCAGTCCCGGCCAGTTCCCTGCCTCGACTCCATCAACATCGGCACCTGCCAGACGCCCAGCACCCACCAAGTAAGAGGTGAAAAGACCGCAGGACTAAAGAACAAGACGAGATTCCACCCCAGCCGTCCCTCCCCTCCTAGAGCTCTAGCTCTGTGCGTTTAGTGCTTAGGCTGTTAACCTGGGGTCCGTGAACCCACTTTCCTGTGACACTGCATGCAGAAGTGATGTTACATGCACACATGACTTCGTTACAGGACATTGGATATTAATATTCATCAGATCAGCTAGAGGCCCAAGATACACTCTTCCCCCAACAGCTTGTGATCCTCTAAATTAAAGAAAGGGTAGAGATTGAGGGAGGCCCTAACTCCAAATCTTCAACCCCTTCCAGGGAAGTGCTGAAAAGCAGTGCAAGGTACTCAACCTGCGCTGGAGATACAGCAGGAAAGCAGAGCGTTCGCGGATTTCACATTCCATCAAAGAAGTACCATTTTGAGAAAACATCCAAGTCACTTTTCTAAGCCCAGGCAACGGCTCAAAAAAAAAAAATCTTGGCCCAGGTGAAATCTTGCAGAGACATAAAACTTTGTAAGACCTGTATTTAAATGAGAACAATTTAATTTAGGGCTGCAGCAGAAAACCCCACATCATATAGCATTTTTTTTCCTCATCATGAAGGTACCTGAAGGACCTTCTCCCCTCAACAGTGCATAGTGAGGCCATAGCTGTGTAAAAGATAGAATCTCTTTGATTCCACAGTGTTTACCCCACTACTCCTCTCTGACTTTGTAAGATGCCAACTTCATTAGACATCTTCAGTTAGTTTCCTTACTCTGTCTAAGCAGAGAATTTGAAATTGTTTCTGAAGCAGAAAACCAGGGACTTGTTATATGAGCTATCACCCTACTCCGTGGCTCTCTTATGCAAGAAGCACAAGAGATTGTGGGCCAACAAACTTTGTAGCAAGGTAAACATAAACCCTTCATTTCAGCCTATGTTTCAGTGATGTTCTAGTCTTGCTCCAGTCTTAACATTTTAAAATTTATAATTGTACTTGCATTTGAGTTTATAAGAAGTCATATATATTCATTTCTGTTGGGTTTCTCAGTGAAAGCCTTCTCAAAACAACTGTGGAGGAAAGACAGGTAAATAAATGCATGGTGCTCCCATGTGTTAGTGCTCACTGCATCTTACAAATGTGTCACCCCCACTGCGATATACGGTCCATCAACAAATGGTGCTGGGAACCTGGATATCCACATGCAAAAGAATGATGCTGGAGAAAATTCATGCCCTTCCATTACACCCTTTTCAAAAATAAAGTCAGAATGACTCAAAGAACTAACCTTAAGAGTTGAACCTGTAAAACCCTTAAGAAAATACTGAGGAAAATCTTATGGACATTAGAATTGGTAGTGGTTTCTTGGTTGGTGACCACTAGTACAAGTAACATAAGAAAAATGACAAATGAGACTTCATCAAAATTTAAAAACTTTTTTGCATCAAAGGACACTGTTAAGAGAGTCAAAACAAAATGCACAGACTAGGAGGAAATATTTGCCAATCACATATCTGATAAAGAATTAATATCCAGAACATGTAAAGAACTACAATTCAACAATAGCAAAACAATCTCATTCAAAAATGAGTAAAAGACATGAATAGACAATTATCCAAAGAACATATACAATAAGGACATAAAAATAAGGAATGCTGGTCAGGTGTGGCGACTCACACCTGTAATCCCAGCACTTTGGGGGGCCGAGATAGGCGGACCACAAGGTCAAGAGATCAAGACCATCCTGGCCAACATGGTGAAACCCCGTCTCTACTAAAAAAAATACAAAAATCAGCTGGGCATGGTGGCACGCACCTATAGTCCCAGCTACTCAGGAGGCTGAGGTAGGAGAATCACTTGTACCTGGGAGGCGGAGGTTGCAGCAAGCCGAGATTGCGCCACTGCACTCCAGCCAGGCGACAGAGCAAGACTCCATCTCAAAAAAAAAAAAAAAAAAAGAAAAGAAAAGAAAACAAAAGAAAAAGGAATGCCGATAAGGACATAAAAATATGGCAAACTTCACTAGGCCAAATGTTGGTGAAGATACAGAGAAACTGGAACACTTTTACATTGCTGGTGAGAGTGTACCGTGGTACAGCCACCATGGAAAACAGTATACTGGTTCCTTAAGAAAGTAAAGACAGAATTACTATATGAGTCAACAATTCCACTTTTGGGCATATCGTCAAAAGAACTGAAAGCAGGACCTCACACAGATATTTGCACACTCAGGCCCATAGCAGCACTATTCCCAATACCCAAAAGGTGGAAGCAGCCGAGTGTCCATTGAGGATGACTGGATAAACAGCCCACGGTGCACACACACACGGAATATTATTCAGCCTTAAAAGTGAATAAAATTCTGATTGAATGAACCTTGAAAGCACTGTAAGTGAAATAAGCCAGAAATAAAAACAAATATGATATTTTACTTATATGAGGTAGCTAGAATAAGCTAATTCATAGAAACAGAAAGTAGAATAGAGGTTACCAGGGAATGGGCAGTTATGTTTTAATGGGTACAGTTTCTATTTGGGATGATGAAAATGTTCCGGAAATGGATATTGGTGGTGATTACACAACACTGTAAATGTGCTTAATGCCACCAAATTGTACACTGAAAACATGGTTAGAAGGTAAATTATATAGTATGTATGTTTTATCACAATTTACAAAAAATATATCAACACTAAATCCAATCACAGCTCTCATCGAGATTATTTTATAATGATGTTTCAACAAGCATATTGCCACTGTGGGGGGCGGGGAGGGGGGTCCTTAGGGTTCTTATGCCACTATGTTCTTTTGTGTCACTCCTCAGCCACTTTTGAACTGTGCTTATGCATCCCAATTCCTGATCTGCTAAGTACTTTCAGGAAAGTTATTCACATGGTAAAAACTCATTAAGCACCTAACTTGTTCTTGGTGCTCTACTCTATGGAGTTGATCTCAGAAAAAAGAATCAAACTTCATTGGACCTCACAGATGGCACAGATTGGGGGTTGGAATACGGGTAAGGAAATTATAACACAACATGTTACAGTATTTTATATTACTTTTTTCCTTTGAATGCTACATTATTAATATTTTATAATGACTGTACTGACTTACATGTACCAATGATTCCAAATTAAAATTACTGCTTTCTCTGTTCTTTCTGTCTTTGTAAGTATTTTTAGAGTGGGCATTTTGGAAATAGCC
>NW_022162591.1:0-4991 GCF_008728515.1 Papio anubis | reverse complement strand
GATTCCTGAGGGTGAGTCAGGGTTCTCCAAATCTATCACAGCCTACGTCTGCCAGGCAGTCATCATCCCCCCAGAGGTGACAGGCTACAAGGCCGGGGTTTCCTCACAGCCTGTCAGCCTTGCTGACCGACTTATTGGTGAGTAACTCTGCTGCCTCAGCCTTTTGAGAGAGAGAGAGTGTGTACGTGTGTGTGTGTATGTGTAAGAGAGTGTGAGGTTACCAGGCTGGGAGGTAAAAGGCCCCACATGAGGGGCCCAACCTCTTGACCTGTGTTTTCTATTCCACTCTGTGTGCAAAGTGCTCCCGGGGACTCTGACAAACCCTTGTTTCACCCTTTCATAAGTCAATCAGGGATGTGATGAGATGAAGTGAGGTTGGATGTTGAAGGTATTGGAAGAATTGAAGTGGTTGCCAGCTAATGCTACTAGCGAGAACTAATTAGGAGCTCTGATTTGGCAGGGGTGACAACAGATATGACTCTGGATGGAATCACCTCCCCCGCTGAACTTTTCCACCCGGAGTCCTTGGGAATACCGGACGTGATCTTCTTTTATAGGTGAAGATGAGAGGCTAGGCTACTGCAAGTGAAACCTAGGACTCCTCCATAATTTCTGCTGCATCCCTCCCTCTCTAGTCACCTACTGCTTATCAAGCCAGAACATGTCTGAGGTCTAGCAGATCTGCCCAGTCATGATAGCTAAAGGCTGGGAGTTCCTGATCCCAGCTTCTTGGATATTATTGGAGCAGATCTGCCCTAGAGGCAAGGAGAAATATTGGATGATCTGCAGTGGACTTCCCTTCCAGCCTAAGCAGGCTCCAGTGGATGCTAGCCATGACTTCCCTAAACCAGGGCATTTCCCCCTTGACTACATATTGTTGATCCCCACCCTTTCCACGTATAAACCAAGGCCTGTGCACTCCCTGTGTGCCAGGCTAAAGCCCAAGTCCCGACTTCCCCAGCAAGGGAATTGCTCCATGCGGATTTCACTTGGTGGCTGTCCAGGAACACAGCTGAGTGACTCATTCCCCCATGGGGCTGGCTTTCTCTGCAGGTCCAATGATGTGACCCAGTCCTGCAGTTCTGGGAGATCAACCACCATCCGTGTCAGGTGCAGTCCACAGAAAACTGTCCCTGGAAGTTTGTCGCTGCCAGGGTAAGCCCTGCAAAGGGGTGTGACGAAGGCCAAAATCTCCCTTCCTTGAAGTCATTCCATCCTGAGATCCAGAGATTAGTGAAAAGGAGAAAAAAGAAAAGAGTTTGAGATCCATTAATGGGCTCTTAGGGGCAGAGTCATGGCCCCAGACCCTTAATCTTCATATGGCAAGAATGAGGTAGAAGGAAGAGTGAAAGCTGCTCTCATATTCCTGGTCCATTATGGTGGCAGCTGCGTAGCATTGTAACCAACAGGCTTGGCTGAGAGCCAGATTGAATCATCTCCTCCACTAACTAGCTATGCTATCATGGCTACATTTCTTACCTTCTTTAGGCCTCTCGTTTCCTTATCTGTAAAAATGGGCATAATGCTAAATTCCCTCAGCGGGTTGTTTTGAGGATGAAATGAGACAAGGAGACTTTAGGATGTTTCATGATCTCTGGCTATTATGAGGATTAATAAAGGTTTAGGGATCCTAGGAATCTCTCTGCAATGAAAATACCCAGTTCTGAGTTTAATAGCTGAGTGAACTAAATCAAAAATTTCCAAATGAATATGACCACAGGACACCCCCCTCCCCTCCCCGCATAACAGCAACTAACATCTTGACGGGCACTGGCGTCTCGAGGAAGACATTTTGGATATGCTGCGCCTAAACAACTCACTGGGGAGATGGGGAGCAAAGCAGGGCGTCTTGACCCAGTAGTGGTGTCTGAGTGTCAAATCCCTGTTCTTGCCGTTGTAAACATCACAATAAAGTACATAACGGGTATCCATGACCGGAAGCTCATTCCTGAACCCCACCTCAACTCCAATCCCATCACCAGGAAGCTGCATCAAAGTGGCTATTGCAAATGTCACAAGTCTGTGGGGAGGACGGGAACCTCAAAGAGGTTGGTGGGACAGCCGTGCTAGAGCTCAGACACCTTACAATAGCTCTCATACGATGTCAGCAAAAACATAAACGGGCAGAGGGTGGAGAGCCCATTGGAGGCCAGGAAGGCCTCTTATCAGTGAAATCAGAGATGAAAACCTGTGTTAAGGACTAGTTGGAAGGATCCTGGTAGGGCTAACGGTTTGGGCAGGGAGAGGGTGAATCAGGCAAGCTATGAGACAACAGGCCCCCAACCAGATCTTCCCCACCAGTCCAGCCAGTGAGAGCTCAGGCCTCTTTTCTGCTTTGCTAGAACGTGCTCGGATGGGACCTGTGATGGCTGCAACTTCCACTTCCTGTGGGAGAGTGCGGCTGCTTGCCCGCTCTGCTCAGTGGCTGACTACCACGCTATCGTCAGCAGCTGTGTGGCTGGGATCCAGGTGGGTTTCCCTGTGATCGGGCACTCCCACGAGAGAAGGGAATGAGAGATCTGAGTTCCTTGTTTTTCTCCCCAACAGAAGACTACTTACGTGTGGCGAGAACCCAAGCTATGCTCTGGTGGCATTTCTCTGCCTGAGCAGAGAGTCACCATCTGCAAAACCATAGATTTCTGGCTGAAAGTGGGCATCTCTGCAGGCACCTGTACTGCCATCCTGCTCACCGTCTTGACTTGCTACTTTTGGAAAAAGAATCAAAAGTACATGATGCGGTATTGGAGTTTGGGGATGGACAGGGTTGGATTATTGATCAGGGAGAATATCTGAAAGTATAAATTAATGGGGTTTTTCTCTGAAATTGGCTACAGACTCTGTGACTCTGGCCAGAGACTTGTTGAACCACTTATCCAGTGCATGGTGTGGTTATCCTGACTCCTGAACAGGATGGTACCACGTGGCAGTCTATAAATGCATGTTAAATTTTGAAAAGCAAAGAATATCCTTAATTTGTTATTCTTAACAATACAGAGAATGACATTAAGATTTTGATATTTCTATTAAACTTTGAGATCACAGAAACAGGCTGAAGGAACAAAGATCACTGAACTGGGAACCAAGATTCCTTCTAGTCCCGCAGCCCTGACACCGTTTTACCATGCTTCAGTCTCCTTACCCGTGGCATGGGAATAGGACCTGTTTGTAGCCCAACCTCTCTACCTCTTTCCCCCTTATTCGCACGTTTTGGGATCCTTGTCTTTCCCATCCTCCTGTTTTATAGACTAGAGTACAAGTACTCCAAGCTGGTGATGAATGCTACCCTCAAGGACTGTGACCTGCCAGCAGCTGACAGCTGTGCCAATCATGGAGGAGCAGGATGTGAAGACGACCTCATCTTTACCAACAGAAGTCATTCTTTGGGAAGATCAAATCATTCCACCTCCAAGGTAGGGAACTGGCCAGTGCACTGAGTCGCCTGGGCGTGGTGAACCTGCGCCCAACCCAAGTATATTTTCAACATATAATCAGTGTTTTAAATTACTGAAAAACTAGCCTGGCTAGCGGTGGCTCACTGTAATCCCAGCCCTTTGGGAGGCTGAGGCGGGTGTATCACCTGAGGTCAGGTTGAGATGAGCCTGACCCACATATGGTGAAACCCCGTCTCTACTAGAAATACAAAAATAATTAGCCAGGCGAGGTGGCAGGCGCCGGTAGTCCCAGCTACTCAGGGAGGCTGAGACAGGAGAATAAAGCAGACTCAGGAGGCAGGGTTGCAGTGAGCCGAGATCGGCATGATTACCTCCAGCCTGCAGGACAAAGTGAGACCATCTGGAAAAAAGAATGCACTGAAACTACTGAGATATTTTACTTTTTTTTTTTTTTTTGGTGAAGGTCCTCAAACTCAAAGTGTGTTTCCTGCTTAAAGCTTCCTCTGTTCAGGTGCTCATTTCAAATTTCAAATGCTAATAGTCACATGGTATTGAAAGCTACTATATTGGGCAGTACAGCCTTAAAACATAAAAATCCAAATTTCTGAATACACTTTACAAAGTCCCCCGTGCCTTCCTGGCCTCGCCGTCTACACTCCCCGCACAGGACCTCCCGCTCTTTGCTCTAGCTTGTTACTGCTGCTCCTAGACTCTTTCACACTCTGTGACTGTTGCTTCTTCCTGGCACGTTTCTTATCAGGGTGTGCCGCTCCCACTCCGTCAGCCCTCTTTGCCACTCAACTACTCTCGTAGTGCCACCTCATTTGTTGAGTGCTCTCCTTATATTATCTTACAACTCTCTTACAGCATTTATGCTATTCCTGTATATACCCTTTGGAAACTTATTTTTATTGACATATAAACAGTAAAGTACACAAATCTTAGTATACAGGTTGATGAGTTTTCTAAATCTATACACCAATGTAACACCCAGGTCAAAATATAAGACATTTACAGCACACCAGCAGATTGCCTTACGCCACCTCGCAGTCAGCCCCTCCTCCAAAAAAAATAGTATTCTTACCTCTATCACCATAAATTCCTTTGCCTGGTTTTGAACTTCATGTAAATGGACTTGTGTAGTATATACTTTTGTATATGGCTTCCTTTTTTTTTTGAGAGAGAGTCTTGCTCAGTCGCCTGGGCTGGAGTGCAGTGGTACGATCTTGGCTCACTGCAACCTCCACCTTCCGGGCTCACACCATTCTCCTGCCTCAGCCTCCCGAGTAGCTGTGACTACAGGCGCCCACCACCACACCTGGCTAATTTTTTTTGTATTTTAGTAGAGGTGGGTTTCACAATGTTAGCCAGGATGGTCTTGATCTCCTAACCTTATGATCCACCTGCCTCAGCCTCCTGAAGTGCTGGGATTACAGGTGTGAGCCACCGGGCCCAGCATGGCTTCTTTCTTTCAAGATTATGTCTGTAAGATTCATCCATGTTACTAACATGTAGCAGTAGTTGGTTCTTTTCATTGCTATATAATATTCCGTTATGTAAATATGCCAATCAATTCTACTGGCTTATTTACTTCATGAC
>NW_022162590.1:0-130239 GCF_008728515.1 Papio anubis | reverse complement strand
CACTCTGATGATAGTTTCTTTTGCTGTGCAGAAACTCTTTAGTTTTAATTAGATCCCATTTCTCAATTTTGGCTTTTGTTGCCATTGCTTTTGGTGTTTTAGACATGAAGTCCTTGCCCGTGCCTATGTCCTGAATGGTATTGCCTAGGTTTTCTTCTAGGGTTTTTATGGTTTTAGGTCTGACATTTAAGTCTTTAATCCATCTTGAATTAATTTTTGTGTAAAGTGTAAGGAGGGGATCCAGTTTCAGCTTTCTACACATGGCTAGCCAGTTTTTCCAGCACCATTTATTAAATAAGGAACCCTTTCCCCATTTCTTGTTTTTGTCAGGTTTGTCAAAGATCAGATGGTTGTAGATGTGTGGTATTATTTCTGAGGGCTCAGTTCTGTTCCATCCGTCTATATCTCTGTCTTGGTACCTGTACCATGCTGTTTTGGTTACTGTAGCCTTGCAGTAGAGTTTGAATTCAGGTAGCCTGATGCCTCCAGCTTTGTTCTTTTGGCTCAGGATTGTCTTGGAGATGCAGGCTCTTTTTTTGGTTCCATATGAACTTTAAAGTAGTTTTTTCCAATTCTGTGAAGAAAGTCATTGGTAGCTTGATGGGGATGGCATTGAATCTATAAATTACCTTGGGCAGTATGGTCATTTTCACGGTGTTGATTCTTCCTACCCATGAGCATGGAATGTTCTTCCATTTGTTTGTATCTTCTTTTATTTTGTTGTGCAGTGGTTTGTAATTCTCCTTGAAGAGGTCCTTCACATTCCTTGTAAGTTGAATTCCTAGGTACTTTATTCTCTTTGAAGCAGTTGTGAATGGGAGTTCACTCATGATTTGGCTCTCTGTTCGCCTGTTATTGATGCATAGTCATGCTTGTGATTTTTGCACATTGATTTTGTATCCTGAGACTTTGCTGAAGTTGCTTATCAGCTTAAGAAGATTTTGGGCTGAGACAATGTGGTTTTCTAAATATACCATCATGTCATCTGCAAACAGGGACAATTTGACTTCCTCTTTTCCTAATAGAATACCCTTTATTTCTTTCTTCTGCCTGAATTCCCTGGCCAGAACTTCCAACACTATGTTGAATAGGAGTGGTGAGAGAGGGCATCCCTCTCTTGTGCCAATTTTCAAAGGGAATGCTTCCAGTTTTTGCCCATTCGGTATGACATTGGCTGTGGGTTTGTCATAAATAGCTCTTATTATTTTGAGATACATCCCATTAATACCTAATTTATTGAAAGTTTTTAGCATGAAGGGTTGTTAAATTTTGTCAAAGGCCTTTTCTGCATCTATTGAGATAATCATGTGGTTTTTGTCTTTGGTTCTGTTTATATGATGGATTACGTGTATTGATTTGCGTACATAGAACCAGCCTTACATCCCAGGGCTGAAGCCTATTTGATCATGGTGGATAAGCTTTTTGATGTGTTGCTGGATTCAGTTTGCCAGTATTTTATTGAGGAATTTTGCATCAATGTTCATTAGGGATATTGGTCTAAAATTCTCTTTTTTTGTTGTGTCTCTGCCAGGTTTTGGTATCCGGATGATGTTGGCCTCATAAAATGAATTAGGGAGGATTCTCTCTTTTTCTATTGATTGGAATAGTTTCGGAAGGAATGGTAGCAGCTCCTCTTTGTACCTCTGGTACAATTCAGCTGTGAATCAGTTTGGTCCTGGACTTTTTTTGGTTGATAGGCTCTTAATTATTGCCTCAATTTCAGAGTCTGTTATTGGTCTATTCAGGGATTCAACTTCTTCCTGGTTTAGTCTTGGGAGGTTGTATGTGTCCAGGAATTTATCCATTTCTTCTAGATTTTCTTGTTTATTTGTGTAAAGGAGTTTATAGTAATCTCTGATGGTAGTTTGTATCTCTGGGATCAGTGGTGATATCCCCTTTATCATTTTTTATTGTATCTATTTCATTCTTCTCTCTTTTCTTCTTTATTAGTCTTGCTAGCAGTCTACCAATTATGTTGATTTTTTCAAAAATCAGCTCCTAGATTCATTGATTTTTTTGGAGGGTTTTTTGTGTCTCTATCTCCTTCAGTTCTGCTCTGATCTTAGTTATTTCTTGCCTTCTGCTAGCTTTTAATGTGTTTGCTCTTTCTTCTCTAGTTCTTTTAATTGTGATGTTAGAGTGTCAATTTTAGATCTTTCCTGCTTTCTCTTGTGGGCATTTAGTGCTATAAATTTCCCTCTTCACACTGCTTTAAATGTGTCCCAGAGATTCTGATATGTTGTGTCTTGTTCTCATTGTTTTCAAAGAACATCTTTATTTCTGCTTTCATTTCGTTATGTACCCAGTAGTCATTCAGGAGCAGGTTGTTCAGTTTCCATGTATTTGAGCAGTTTTGAGTGAGTTTCTTAGTCCTGAGTTCTAGTTTGATTGCACTGTGGTCTGAGAGACCGTTTGTTATAATTTCTGTTCTTTTACGTTTGCTGAGGAGTGCTTTACTTCCAACTATGTGTCAGTTTTGGAATAAGTGTGATGTGGTGCTGAGAAGAATGTATATTCTGTTGATTTGGGGTGGAGAGTTCTGCAGTTGTCTATTAGGTTCACTTGGTGCAGCACTGAGTTCAATTCCTGGAAACCTTGTTAACTTTCTGCCTTGTGGATCTGTCTAATGTTGACAGTGGAGTGTTAAAGTCTCCCATTATTATTATGTGGTAGTCTAAGTCCCTTTGTAGGTCTCTAAGGACTTGCTTTATGAATCTGGGTGCTCTTGTATTGGGTGCACATATACTTAGGATAGTTGGCTCTTCTTGTTGAATAGATCCCTTTACCATTATGTAATGGTCTTCTTTGTCTCTTCTGATCTTTGTTGGTTTAAAGTCTGTTTTATCAGAGACTAGGATTGCAACCCCTGCTTTTTTTGGTTTTCCATTTGCTTGGTAGATCTTCCTCCATCCCTTTATTTTGAGCCTATGTGTCTCTGCACATGAGATGGGTCTCCTGAATGTAGCACACTGATGGGTCTCGACTCTTTATCCAATTTGCCAGTCTGTGTCTTTTAATTGGAGCATTTAGCCCATTTACATTTAGGGTTAATATTGTTATGTGTGAATTTGATCCTGTCATTTTGATGTTAGCTGGTTATTTTGTTCGCTAGTTTATGCAGTTTCTTCCTAACGTTGATATTCTTTACAATTTGGCATGTTTTTAAGTGGCTGGTACCAGTTGTTCCTTTCCATGTTTAGTGCTTCCTTCAGGAGCTCTTGTAAGGCAGGCCTGGTGGTGACAAAATCTCTCAGCATTTGCTTGTCTCTAAAGGATTTTGCTTCTCCTTCATTTATGAAGCTTAGTTTGACTGGATATGAAATTCTGGGTTGAAAATTCTTTTCTTTAATAATGTTGAATATTGGCCCCCATTCTCTTCTGGCTTGTAGAGTTTCTGCTGAGAGATCCGCTCTTAGTCTGATGGGCCTCCCTTTGTGGGCAAGCTGACGTTTCTCTCTGGCTTCCCTTAACATTTTTTCCTTCATTTCAACTTTTGTGAATCTCACAATTATGTATCTTGGAGTTGCTTTTCTCAAGGAGTGTCTTTGTGGCATTCTCTTTATTTCCTGAATTTGAATGTTAGCCTACCTTGCTAGGTTGGGAAAGTTCTCCTGGATAATATCCTGAAGAGTGTATTCCAACTTGGTTCCATTCTCCCCGTCACTTTCAGGTACACCAATCAGACGTAGATGTGGTCTTTTCACATAGTCCCATATTTCTTGGAGGTTTTGTTCACTTCTTTTTATTGTTTTTTCTCTAAACTTCTCTTCTCACTTCAGTTCATTCATTTGATATTCAATCACTGATACCCTTTCTTCCGCTTGATCGAATTGGCTACTGATGCTTGTGCATGTGTCACGTTATTCTCGTTCTGTGGTTTTCAGCTCCATCAGGTCATTTAAGATCTTCTCAACGCTGTTTATTCTAGTTAGCCATTCTTCCAATCTTTTTTCAAGGTTTTTAGCTTCTTTGCGATGGGTTCAAACATCCTCCTTTAGCTCGGATAAGTTTATTACTGATCATCTGAAGCCTTCTTCTCTCAACTCGTCAAAGTCATTCTCCATCCAGCTTTGTTCCATTGCTGGGGAGAAGCTGCATTCCTTTCAAGGAGAAGAGGCACTCTGATTTTTAGAATTTTCATCTTTTCTGCTCTGTTTTCTCCCCATCTTTGTAGTTTTATCTACTCTTGGTCTTTGATGATGGTGATGTGCAGATGGGGTTTTGGTGTGAATGTCCTTTCTGTTTGTTAGTTTTCCTTCTAACAGTCAGGGCCCTCAGCTACAGGTCTGTTGGAGTTTGCTGGAGGTCCACTCCAGACCCTATTTGCCTGGATATCACCAGCAGAGGCTGCAGAACCATAGATATTGCCAAACCGCAAATGTTGCTGCTCCAAATGTTCCAAATGATCACTCCTTTGGAAGCTTTGTCTCAGAAGGGTGCGCAGCATATGAGGTGTCAGTCAGCCCCTACTGGGAGATGTCTCACTGTTAGGCTCCTTGGGGGTCAGGGACCCACTTGAGGAGGCAGTCTGTCTGTTATCAGATCTCAAACTCCATGCTTCAAGAATCACTACCCTCTTCAAAGTTGTCAGACAGGGACGTTTAAGTCTGCAGAAGTTTCTGCTGCCTTTTGTTCAGCTATGTCCTGCCCCCAGAGGTGGAGTCTAGAGAGGCAGGCAGGCCTCCTTGAGCTGAGGTGGGGTCCACCCAGTTGGAGCTTCCCAGCCCCTTTGTTTACCTACTCAAGCCTCAGCAATGGTGGGCGCCACTGCCCCAGCCTCCTGGTAGCCTTGCAGTTCAATCTCAGACTGCTGTGCTAGCAGTGAGCAATGCTCCGTGGGCGTGGGACCCTCTGAGCCAGGCGCATGATATAATCTCCTGGTGTACCATTTGCTAAGACCATTGGAAAAGCGCAGTATTCGGGTGGCAGAGACTCGATTTTCCAGGTGCTGTCTGTCAGGGCTTCCCTTGGCTAGGAAAGGGAATTCCCTGACCCCTTGCACTTCCTGGGTGAAGTGATGCCTCATCCTGCTTTGGCTCACAGTCTGTGGCCTGAACCCACTGTCCTGCACCCACTGTTAGACAAACCCCAGTGAGATGAACCCGGTACCTCAGTTGGAAATGCAGAAAACCCCCGTCTTCTGTGTAGCTCACGCTGGGAGCTGTAGACTGGAGCTGTTCCTATTCGGCCATGTTGGGACCCTTTCAAGGTGAACTCTTATACACTGTTGGTAGAAATGTAAATTAATATGGCCATTATGGAAAATCGTTTGGAGTTTCTTGAAAAAACTAAAAATAGAATTGCCATTGATCCAGTAATCTCAGTGCTGTTTATAGATTAAAAAGGCAGAACATCAGTATATCAAAGATATATCTGCCCTCCTATATTTATTACATCACTATTCAGAATAGACAAGATACCGAGTCAAGCTAAATGTCCATCAACAGATGAATAGATAAAGAAAATGTGGTACATATACACAATGGAATATTATTCGACCATTAAAAGAATAAAGCCCACCATTTGCAGCAACATGAATGGAACTGGAGTCATTGTGTTAACTGAAATAAGCCAGGAAGAGAAAAACAAATATCACATGTTCTCACTCATCCATGAGAGCTACAAAAAAGTGGATCTCATGGAGATAGAGAATAGAATGGTGGTTACCAAAGGCTGAAAAATTAGTGGGGCAGTACTGAGAAGTTGGTTAAAAGGTACAAAAATACAGGTAGGGCCAGGCATGGTGGCTCATTTCTGTAATCTCAACACTTTGGGAAGTCGACATGGGAGGACCACTTGAGGCCTGGAGCTCAAGACCAGCCTGAGCAACATAGTGAGACCCTGTCTCTACAAAAACAAAATAAAACAGCAACAACAAAACTCACAGTTAGACAGAAGGAATACATTTAGTACTAGATAGTATGGTGGGGAAATGATTGTTAAAAAGAATATATTGTGTATTTCAAAATAGCTAGAAGAGAAGAATTGTATTGTTCCCAACACAAAGAAAAGATAAATGTTTGAAGTGATGGCTATCCTAATCACTCTGATTCGATCATTATGCATTGTATACAGGTATCAAAATATCACATATACCCTCAAAATATGTACAACTATTATATATCAACAAAATTTTTTTAAAAAATATGTTGTTGGTGGGGAGGGGTTATACATAAAATAATATTGGCCGTAAGTGGACCAATAGCCATCAGGGCTCCTGAGCGTTCATTACACTAGTCTTTCTACTGTTTTATGTGTAAAGTTTTCCGTAATAATTATTTTTGGTTTTCCTGTTTTTAAAGAGTGTGTTCTGCTAAAACATGGCTCCTCGGTGTCATTGTGTTACGTCACTTCTTTCGCTTTATTTGAGTTTCCCCATGGAGTTCATTTTTCTTCTTTTGTTAAGGGTTGCACTGTGTAAGAGTCCTGCCAAGGAGAACTGGATGACCCCATATCATGATCCTAAATTCAGTACAGCCAGCAGAGTCGCACCTACAATGAGCAGATATATTAGGCACAGATGCTGTCCTCAGAGCACTTATAGGCTACCTATCATTAAGATCTATACCCACTTCCTCGAGACCATGACCCAGATTCTCCCAAAGAGACTCTGGCCTAGAACTGTGTTGCTTTTCCATAAGCAGAAAACTTTGCAGGGACTCTTTCTTACTAAAATTACTGGTCACTTGAAGGCTGCCCTTAAATGACTTCTGAGCAGAATTAGTGGTTGGGCTTATGTGCCTCATTCCATTACTTATTAATTCTACCAGCATATATTGTTCCTTTCACACACCTGAGTACTGTGCTAGAATGTGTGGAATTTGAAAACCCATAACTCTTATTAAGCTATGTTCAAACAGATTGAGCTTATCAATCATTATGAGCAAACTGCATGGGGAACAACAGGAGGGGCAAGTAGTTGTAAGTGAGAGGCAGACATGGTTCACTGCTGGATCTGTCTGGTAACTGGAATGTTATCTTCTCTGTACTTCACCCACATCTCTACCTTGGAGATTCCCTCATCCTTCAGGTCCAGATGGCCCTCATCCTTTTCTGGGATAACAAGGGATCATTTACCAAACAACCCCCTTTTCTTATTTTATCATCATGGAAGTAGCAGTCATGCAGTATAAATTATGGCACAGGTTAATTTTTCTAAATTAAGAGTAATGAGCCTGGGATCTATGTATCTCTAAAATTGTAAAACAAAATTTTGTCTGTATGTCTAATTTTTCTGAAAAGTAGACGTCTAGTGTTTCTAAGTTTCCAAGGATGACCATAAATGCTGCCAACTCTTGGTTTTAAATTCTCGGTTATTTATGCTGTATTGATCCAGCCTGCCTCCTTGACAATCTCCCACTGGTAACTGGCATTCAGCTATACCATTTAGCACTAAGTTCTTTGTCAGGTAATTAGCAGTGAGGACCATCAAGGTGTTTATTTCTGCAAGTGAGCAAAAAGGCTTCCTGGGTCTTGAACTGAGCATTTTGACAAACCTGAACACTCTGCTTCTGGGCTTAAAGTTCTGTTTTTTATTCCAGTTTCTTTCCATTCTACATCTTCCCTGATGTGACAGTAAGTGGTCATGTGCCTGCCAGTCAGATGGAGAAACTAGTGGTGCATTTATTTCTCAACGTGTCTCAGTGAAAAACACCCAATATGGATGCCAGAAAATTGTTCTTCATGACCACTCTGATGTGTAGCAAGAGAAATAAAAATATACACTAAAAAGTCTGTGACAATTTTTATCTCCTGGCATATTTCTCATGTGGCCAACCCATATGGAAAATGTCTTGTAACAATGGGAGGGAATGTATAAAGAGAAAAGAGGAAATTTTTTGCTTAATAGGACAATCGCTTTTGAAGTAACCTGGCAGACAACAGAATGATGGCATTCACTTAAAATTCATGGAAATAAAAACCCCTGAATAGAATGTGCAGAACGTATGCTGAACATTTTCTGCTAGTTTAAACTGAGAAAATGTTCCTAGCATAGAATATCAGCAAACACAATAAACTTAGGGAGAAGGGAACTTTAGGCTGATGGACTAACACTCTGGAGATGCTTCTGGCTTTTGGCAATAAAGTCATCATCAGTAGACATACGTGGGTTTATGCTGTCAACCGTCCTCTCCCCTCATCTCCACCCCCTTCTACAAAATCACTCAAGTACTTTCTTATGTTAACTCTTTAACATTTGTGGTGATAGTCTGTTTTACAAAATGTCTTTTCTCATTATATCTCTTATTCTTTACAGAAAAAACAAAAGCAAAAAACAATGTGAAGTAGGTACTATATTGCTGTTATTTAAAATCTGTGGAGACCTAGGTTCCAAGTGTTTAGTTAACAACCCAGTGAATGTAGGGACTCAAATCTGTGTTCTAAGACTCCATCTTCCACCTGTTCATGTCTTGTCTGCTGTGCCCTAAGCAAGGCTGTGTGGACAAAAAAAAAGGTCTGAGCGTGTGTCAGAGGCTTACTGGTGACTCATTCCTGGTCCTGGGCTGCCTCCTGAAGTCTCTCCATTCTGGGCTCCCAGGGCAAATTCCATTGCTTCCCTTTTTTGAATGATCATATTTCTTCTATGATCTTATATCCTTCATCCCTAAAAATTCACTGCAGTGGAGGGCACCACTTCTTTAAATCCATCCGTTACTATTTCCAAAATAATATTGTGAGACATTCTTGTTCTAAAAGGATTATTTGTGATAATCTGAAAGCAGTAATAAAAACACCAGACATGCAGAATATACATTTCTCTGGTCATTATTTCTTGACTTTTTTGCCAGCTGACACAAACCAACCTGCAGTCCCCCTGTTCCTGGGCTCTCCTCACTCCTTTTCAACAGTTCTTTATTCTTCTTAAGTAATGAAATACCCTTTTACCAGGAAGGGTGCTCATTCAACATGAAAGGTAGCACAATAGAACAAAAGTTGTGGGCTAGTATTCTAGTAATCCCTGATTAATTATACGTGAGGGAAACTCCATTACTAATCTTCACCTCAAAATGTTATGTGTTTCATAGATTGAACATTAGTTTAGAGCACATGACTTACATAAATTAGGTGTTTAGAAATGTGTGTGAGAGAAAGGTGATTTTGGTGGAAAAAGAGATCAATAGTCTTTGGTTAGATTTAGGTGTTTTATGCAAAATACTTTATCTCCAAAGCCATGGTGATGTAAATATTGTTGTTCTTAATGTTGCTACTGTCTTTTTTTTAAATTAGAAAACAGAAGTGTAGAAAACCCTGCTGGAAGATGTAGGAGAAGATGCTAGAGTTTGAGCTCTAATTACGGGGAAAGTCCTTCATTATGAGCCTTCTGATTAAGCGTTATTCAACTGATCTAAGAAGGACAGACATACCAATGTAGGTGGACAGAAGGTAGTATAGGACGCCAACCATTTGTGTGTGTTCAATGAAATGTTAGCAAGAAAGCAGAATAGCCTTATGGTTTCAACAAAGTTTTGTTCCGAATTTGAGCATCCTTAACTTGTTTTCAGACAAGGAAGAAGGAAGGGCTCTCTTGTCCCCCATTTGAGTCCTCACCACAGACCACAGACACCACTAATAGGAGACCAGGGACTTCAGAGAAGGAAGTAAGCTGCCATGGTGAAGACAACCTAACAAACATCTGTCCTCAGACCTCATGATGCTTGGTTCTGTGAGCTGTTTCTCCATGTGGTAATGGACAGTCAAGGGTTGTTTTCAAGGCAATCATAGCAACTCCAACTTCTTTTTTAAAACTTATTTTTTTCTCAGCTTTCTAATTGAGTATAAAATGTTCTTATTGCAGTCTACAAACCACTAGCTAAGCAAGAAGGATGAGAATAATTTGATGGCACTTTTGGCATAAAAAATGAGCTTATTTTGGCTGATATAAAACACTACTTTGCAACTTTAAATAATCAGAGGTAATGGGAAGGGGAACGAGCAATATATTGTACCAGTCTACTGTGTTAGTCCCTACTCATGCTGCTACTAAAGACATTCTTGAGACAGAGTAATTTATAAGGAAAGAGGTTTGACTCACAATTAAGCATGGCTGGGGAGGCCTCAGGAAACATACAATCATGGCTGAAGTGGAAGAAAGCATGTTCTTCTTCACATGGCAGTAGCAAGGAGAAATGCAGAAAGAAGAGCCAGAAAGCCCCTTATAAAACCAGCAGATCTCATGAGAACTCGCTCACTATTATGAGAACAGTATAGAGGCAACTGCCCCCATAATCCAATTACTTCCCCCATGACCCAAACCCTCCCACGATATGTGGGGATTATGGAAACTATGGTTCAAGATGAGATTTGGGTGGGGACAGAGCCAAACCATATCACCTACACTTACAGGCACACTTGACCTATTATTTAAGTCAAGATTATGAATATCCCTGCAAAAAGCCTAACTTAATATTAGGGTTACACTAGATGTGCTATTTAGACCATTGAAATCAGTGCAATATTGTCCAAGCTTCAGGAAAATACACTGACAGAAAAAAATCACAAATTGAAAGAAAATATAAAATAAGTACCAACTCAACCAAATTATCTTGACAAAGCTCATTTGAGTATTAAAATAAGATAAAATCATTACAATAGTTACTATTACTGAATTTCATTAAGTTGTCAAATTATCAGCACATTCTTTTTCAGCAAATTTGTTACATTTATAACTTCATGTTTTTATGTACAATTCTGTGTGTGAGCTACTAAAAGTGCATTGAGCTCTGTAAGCTACGTAACATTTTGCAGTGATAACCTTAACTTTCTGCTCTGTTCTGCTTCCTCACTCTGTGCAACTAGGCAACTCCATCCACACTGTAGGCACATTCCTACTTCAGGCATGGGAGCAATCCTGCTCCAAGTGTTGGTTTCTGTAGCTTATGCAACTAAGAGGTATCTTTCTCTTCTGATTTCATAACCTGGTTTCAACACACGAGCCTCTGTCATTGTGGTGACTAAATCAGACCACCTCAATGCCACATGCCCACTTGACCCTTGGCATAGTGCTTGTGCCTGGATATCCCAACACTTCTTACTACTGAAAGGACATCCCTGATAGAAGGAACAGACTCAGAACTTGGTTGGCCTATGATTGACACCAAGAATTCTAAGTATGTGACTGAACTTCCTTCCATCACTAGCGGTTGCCCCTAAGTGTGTTTACCTTTCAATTAAGGAAGAAAGACTAGCATGAAAAAAAAAAATATTTTATGGTGGGATTTTAGGTCATGAAATGGGTGCTCAGAAGTATTTTTGGAGTCAAAGAAAGACTTTCTTATACCCCTCAAATCAGCCATCCCAAATGTTCATCCATGAGTAAAGTCAGCTGGAAGTGTCCCTTTCTCTTTGGCAGGTCTCCCAAACTACATCCCATCCTAGTCACCTAAAAGGTTATGCAGGCTGTAGGTGAGAACCTAGAAGCCATTGTTAATGCCCCGTGGGTGCGTGGCCAGAAGCTGCCAATGCTCACTCTGATTCATTCCAAATGTGGAGCAGAACTAGTAGAAATTTTAAATATATGGCTCCTTGGGAAAATCATTTTTATAGTTTTCTATGAGTGCACATGCTTCTTAGACAATAAATTCAAGTACAAAACCATTAGCCTAAAAAACTTATATAATTTATAAATATGCATTTTCAAATTTACCTGACATGTCAATATATGATCTACATTCAAACTGAGAAGCATTGGTCCTTCTCAACATTTGTTTTGAAGGCATTTGTTTTATGACATAACTTTGTGGGAGCAGTTATGTGGAAGTGGAGGATATTTAGGGCTATTGTTTTTCCATTCACTTGGAGTCTAGAAGAGATATTCCTTCATTTTAAAGTGAAAAAAGTTGAAAATTGAAAGCCAAAGTTTTTGTTAACCTCCTGTTCTTTTAGAAAGGATATGAGCCTGTAAGTCTACATGAGGAGAACTGTAAGCAGGTGGTAAGAAACTTGACTTTTCAGGAAGTCAGGCTTTTGAGCTACTAAATATTCATAGGGTAGATGACGTAAAGAAAAGATAAGCAGAAGGAATGTGTTTTTGATATTAGAAATGGAAACTTTCTTTTACCAATAATGAAAGCCGGTAAAATGAACAGTGGTTTCTCACATTCATTCTGCTTTTGAAATTTCTCCTGTCTTACTTTTCTCTCTTCTGAAAGGTGGGAAGGATACAGGTTTTCTCAGGTCAGAATCTATCCTGTGATGATATTGGCCCAGGAGGCTGCTCTCTGACAGTCTGGTCTTTCACAGCTAGCAGTGTTTAGCCCACATTTTAATTGACTCTGAAGTTATTTTTACAGTGTAGCTTGCTCTCTCCCCCAGATTGTAATAAACCTAGGTACTGAGAAATATCTTCGTAAGTATACTTTATATACCATTATCTTTCACTTCTAATTCTTACAGAAAATGCCAAAACTAGCAAGAGGTTTGGGCTTCTTAAAAAATTAACATTCATATAGGTAGTTAATTTTTAAACAAATTTTCAAACACATAGGCACTAAGTGGGATGAAAATCATATGTTCATTCCATAAAGCAAGCATATATACACAGCATTATATGCAAGCAATTGAGAGTTTTAAAGATTATAAAATACAGTCCCTAACTTCCAGTTTTCATCCACAAGACAAAACAAAACAAAATAATTTACTACACGATAGCTTTTAAAATATTTAAGTCTTTTGTTATATTCAAGATTACTGTTGGCATGTTGACCACAGTTCTACAGTGAGGACTCAGCTTTATGGAATGTGAAGATAATAAAAGATCTTGATTGAGTTTTTCAGAGTTATATAAAAGAACTGGGTCATTAAGTCCTTAAAAATTCACACATAAAATTAATATGAACTCAAGTAAATAACATTTCTACAGTAATTTATTAAGAGAATAGTGATTATATTTTAATAAGCCCAAAAATCTGAGATTAGGGAGTTGTAGCAAGAAGTTGCAGTTCTACATCAATCTTAGCATCAAATTAATTTAGTGTTTTCTATTATTTAGGGTTCTCTTATTAAAAAGTAATACATGTTTATTGTACAACTTAATATAGAATATTAATAATTATGTAATTTGAATAATACAGAAGAACATAAAGTAAAAAGTGAAAGTCAATCCTATTTGCTGTAGTCTTTAAATAGGCAAAATGGCAAGCAACTCAGTATTATTTGATTTAATATTACTTATGAAGTAGCAACATTCTAAGTTTCTTAAACTGCTTTATAATAGGAGCTTTTGAAAACTGAACTATGTAAATTTGGTCATTTACAATGATCACATTTTGGGGGGTTAATATTTATAGTCACTAATAGTTAGAAGTGGGTCATTGTAATAGATTTCCTCTACACAATTTCAAAACACAGAAATATAGAATGTCTTAACGCTTAATCTTGCCATGCATACTCACATTAAGGAAAGTTAAATGGCATCCAGTTAGGTTGCAACCCCATTCAGGAAAGCCCATTTAAGGCAGATGAGATAATAGTCTATTTTTCAATTTGGCTAATGCTGCAGCCAGAATCCAGGGACAAAATCTTCTGATGATCCCTGAACCCAGGAGCTTTTGAAAACTGACCTAATCCAGTTGGGAATTTTCAGCTGAAAAAATGCACCATTCCCTATAATTTGTGTAAGTGCTTATGTTCTGTTCATGCACACTGTTCATTTTGCTGGTGAAGTCATTCCTAGCATCCACTATGCCAGTTGGTAAATCTCTGGTGCTGAATGTGTCGGAAGTAGCTGGAAGTCTTGTGGTCAACACAGCAGAATGTGGACTTTTGACTTGGGTGTTTAAATGCAAGCTATCCTTGAGAGTTTATCCCATTATGGTTCTTCAAATGCTATTTACTCATCACCAAGTTGTGGGATTAAAACTAACACTATGAAACATAACTACTTTTTGTAGTCTAGGCCGTAGAATTTTCAAGTAAATTAGATATTATATGCATATTATTAGTAGAGTTCTTACTCTACAGAAGTAATAAGTCACGTTGAAAGAATTGACACTGCACTTCACTTATAATGGTTTATTGGGCTCTGGAAGATCTTTATGGTGTTCTGATGTAAATAATGGGTGATATAGAACTATTCAAGTCAGACGAATCATTTGGACCTGGCAAAAAAAAAATCTCAAAATTTTGAGATTAGCAGAAGAGTAACAGAACTGTACATATTAGACACATGTAGGCATATTTCTGACCACATTAGTGCAGTGAACTATCAGGGAAGTTAGATGAGAAGGCTGGAGCTTAAGTGCTAGCCCTTTTCACTTAATAACTGTGATCTCGAGGATGCTACTTAACCCCTATGGGTCTCAATCCCTTATATTGTAAGTTGTAATCGGATAATATCACATATTGTGCTCTTGTGAGAATGAAAAGAGATAACACTTAGAAAATCATTTTGTATGCAATAAATATTATGAAGGCAGTAATGTCCATATATTAAAGCATCGAGTTTAGACTTGAAAGATATTATTTTTAAAAAACTTCACTATCTGAGAGTATGGAACATCAAGGAAATTATACATATAGAATGGAAAAGGAAAAATGGTAAGACAAGAGGTGAGCAGATGCCACACCTTACCTCTTAAAAGTCATGAGAAGTCTGAGCTATATCGTCAACTGTATGGATATTCCATGAAAGCTCTCTAAGCTTGTCTTGTTGTAGAGAGCAGGACAAAGATCAGATGTGTGTTTGTTAAAGTTCATTCTAGTTGCAAAATGGATAATGGGGTTGTAGGCCAGTGAGTTTTTCATTAAACATTGGCTCAAGCCATGACCCAAAAGTTGTCTGGCCATATTTTGATAGAGCTATTCAATGTATTTTAATGGATAAAATGTTATGCCTGGGTGTTTATTCTAAGCAGAAACTTAATATTAAGTAAGGACAATTATTTTTACATGACTCAGGATATAAAATCTATTGTAGCTGAAAGAGCTAGTCAAATGAGGGAAACTTTATTTTGATTTGAAATGTTCTTGATTCTATGTCTCAGTTATTTCACTAGTCCGTAATTCTTCTTTATCTTATATAGGAAGATACAGTTTTTATATATTATGTAGGTCAGTGCTGTCTTTTTCTTTTTTCTCTTTTAAAAATTATTAAGAACATCTGAAAGCCTTCATTTATATAGATTATATCTACTAATATTTGCTATATTAGAAAATAAAGCTGCTGCATTTTGAACTATTTGTTTGTTTGTTTGTTTTGGGATGGAGTCTTGCTCTGTAGCCCAGGTTGGAGTGCAATGGTGCGATCTTGGTTCACTGCAACTTCCACCTCCCAGGTTCAAGCGATTCTCCTGCCTCACCCTCCCGAGTAGCTGGAACTACAGGCACTCACCATCATGCCCAGCTAATTTTTGTATTTTTTAGTAGAGACGGGGTTTCACCATATTGGACAGGCTGCTCTTGAACTCCTGACCTCGTGATCTGCCAGCCTCAGCCTCCCAAAGTGTTGGGATTACAGGTATGAGCCACCGCCCCTGGCTAAACCTTTCATTTATTAATTCAATTGAAATGATAACAACAGACCCATTAAGTATAAATATAAATAATATATTTTTATAAAACAAAATTAGATTTTATAAAACAAGCAAACAAAAAATAGAGAGGAGAGTAGCGTTGTTTTACATTTTTATAAACCCCTTTAATGTCTGGCCTAACAGAGGACAGCAATTCTCATATTTGGTTCTCCATTTAAGTTGTTGCAATATATTGTTTGGTTAAAATACATGAAGAAAATCCAATCTTACACAGGTAGTTGGAAAAGGAAGGAGTATTTTAGTAGCCACTTTAGACAATTGTGAATCTTGTTTGCTGCTAGAGCAAATCAGACAAGTGGTGGTTTCTTCATGTTGTTCACCAATGTGGAATTTGAAATCATTTCAGTGAGCTTTTCATACTGTCTAACATTAAAATCCATTGCATTTTGAGTAGGTCTTTTACCGAACATGATATTGTAGCATTATGCATTAGATTTTGGCAAGATACTGCTTCACTGAGTTATATAGATCTTCCAAATGTTGACACTTTTCATTTGACAATATGAAAAAAAAAAATCACTCTAGTTAATATTACCATGAGTTACATCAGAAAAGTCTTTAACAGGAAACTCTTAAGCTTGCACTGGTTTTTACAAGCTTTCCAAGATTCTGATACTCACTTGCAAACTCGTGTTTTGTCATTGGCAGTGAGCGCTGAGTTGTTGCCTTTTTTGAAGTGACTGGCTTACTCTGTTCATTTTTGAGAAAGTGCCTGCCAAATACTCAAGTCTAAATATCCATGGTTTGTCAGTAATTCTCTCAAGTAAAAATGGTGTTCGTAAAAATAAATGGCTTGTTCAGCTTGCAGCCCACACAATCCCACATATGAATTTCCTTCAGATTTACCACCATATTTTAGTATCTAGTGGAAATGCCTTATGTTTATTTGTCATCTCATCACACAGAATATTAAAAGACATAGTTAAAGGATAATATTTAATAAAATTATTAGTTTTTCTTCATCGAGGTGATTTTTTTATGTGACAGTGGCATATAGTTTTTACTGAGAGTGTGTGGTGAAGAACTCAATGTTGACTTGCAAAATTTATTGCAACTGCTTTGACTCATGCTAAGGCATCAGCAATTTAACCCACCATTGTTCTTGCACCATTAGTGCAAATGTCAACACAGTTAAAAAGGCAAATAAAATCTGAATATTATTACAAAAGTAGTTTTGACTTTGTGAACTCCATGGGGTTTCCACAGATCATACTTTGAGAACAACTGGCACAGGTTTTCCTTGGTGCAGCTTGGTACACATGACCTTAGGCCTCACTGAATGTATTATCAACTGATGAGAACCCCATGCAACTGAGGTCAAAATGGTGCATCCAATTTCAAGTGAAGCAACCTGGCCTTTGTTGTGGATGTCTGGTTTTATAAGAGTGCAGGCAAAAAAATAAGACCAAACATGTATGGATATACGAAGGCCTGTGGTTTACCAAAATGTGTCCTTGAAGAGTACAAATATGAAGGCGTAGGGATAGAACTTGGAAAAATATTTGACAGCAGAATAACCCCCATCCCTGGGCCCTGAGGGCTCTCCAGGCTGTGTAGTTGCCCTTTGCACCCATCTGGAATGTGTGAGGCACATGTTCCCTTCAATTGGTTACATCAGGACACATTCCACTCATTTATACCGATGGATGTCTACCTCTGAGCAGTCAACTGTCTGGGTATGAACTCCACTGAATCCCACTAAGGGGCCTCTCAAAAAGAAAACCCTAAACACCCATGTTATATGTGCTATTGCCAGAAAAATGTAATTGTTTTAGCCACTCAAAGCTTGCACCTTAGGTCAGTCACATTACGTTCCTCTTCAACAGACAGCACATCATTAGCATACTCTGAAAACCTTGTTAATATTTTCATAGTTTCTAACAGCAATGGCAAATGGATTTTTAGGAAAAAAATGTTCCTCACAGAATATGAAAACTTATTTTTCAACTTAATAAAAATAATATAAAGTATTCTCCAGTTCAGAATTTATATTTTTAACTACGATTAGGTAAATATCAGCTAACATTGACCAGCCAATGTCCTTTAACAAACGGTAGGCAAATAAATTGTTCTGCTCTAAATTTAATATTTATGTAACCAATATTGATTGATAAGGAACTTTTTAAAAACTTTCATATTTCTTTATTACAGAAGAAAATAATGTTATTCTGTAATAAAGAACAGTGCTTTTACTCAGCCATTCTTTTTATCCTCTCTGTGACAACTTATTTTTACTGGGTTTCTTGTAAACATCTCAGAGTTGGATTTTTCTTTTTGTTCTTAACATGTATTACTATCTTTACTTGTAAATGAAAGATTGTATCGCATTTTTAGTGCTGTAACTGTTACATTTCAGTCTTACCTTGGACTTTTAACCAATCTAAAGAAATATTTGTTCAAATGGCTTTAGGAAAACTGGAATGAGCCATAACACTTGTCTTCTCGTTAAGTTCAACAATTTTTAAATGTGAAATCCTAACAGTTAAAAGGAGAACCATTGCTAGCTCCCGTGTCCCTCCTCAAGTGAGGGTCATGTTCTGAAACAGAGACCGTGAAGCTCTAACACATTGGGAGAAAACTGTACATAGGGTGCTCAAAAGCCCTCAAGGCTCTTGCACGGACTCCTTAGAGATCCCACATGGTTCCGAGGATTAGAGAAATGTGTGGCGTTAAAGGCTCAGGATTTGATGTGTAAGATAACCTCAGGTAGGGAAGAATTCATTCAGTGTTACCTAGGTTTAAATATCACCCCAGCATCTCCACTTTCTGGCACTACAGCTTCACTTATCATCTGGTTTCACCCCACTCCAACACCTATTTCCTGGGTGTTTGGGTTTAGCAGAATGACATCGCTGAGTGCCTGGCCTCAATTCTTATTTACTGCCTCACTTTACCTTCAGATACTATCTTCCATGACCAAGCTGGAGGGGAGCTTGATTAATGTGATGCTTGATTTTGGCATCCTTGAGCTTGTTCTGAGCCACAATTAATACAGCTATCATAGCTCAATAAAAGAGCTCAATTCCTTCTAATATTACCCCCCTAGAGCCTGTGTCTAAAGTGGAAGTCTCTGTACACCCATATTTTATAACTTGGGACCTGTGGACATGGAAAGAAATCTGCTGACACAGGAGTCCATGGACCTCAATAAAGAAACACATTAAATTTTGGTCATCACTTGACACCAACAATATTGTGAACTTGTTATGAGTTGAATTGTGTTGCCCCAAAATTCATAAGTTGAAATCCTAAGCCCAAGCGCCCCAGAATGTGACCTTGTTTGGAAATAAGGTCATTGCAGATGTAATTAGTTAAGATAAAGTCATATTGGAGTAGGGTGGGTTCCTAATCCATATGACTGATGTCTCTACTTTAGATAAGAGAGAAATTTGGGCACAGATTCACATGCAGACAGAATATCAGGTGAAGATTGGAACTATGCAGCCAGGAGCCCAGAACTACTAGAAGCTAGGAAAGAGACCTGAAAAGTGTCCTTCCCTAGACCTGCAGAAGGAGGATAACCTTGCCAATATCTTGATTTTGGAATTCTGACCTTGAGAACTGTGGGATAATACATTTTTTTTTTGTTCTAAGCCATGCAGTTTATGCTATTTTGTTATGGAAGCCTCAGAAAATTAATACAGAACTCAAATGCAAAGTGAGGCAAAGACATTACATAATACAGGTTGAGTATACCTTATCCAAAATGCCTGGGCCAGAAATGTTTTAAATTTCTATTTTTTTAATCTTAAAATACTTGCATATACATAATGAGATGTCTTGGAAATGGGATCCAAGTTTAATCATACAATTATTTATGTCTCATAGATACATTATATATAGGCTGAAGGTAGGATTTTCTAAAATATTTAAAATAATATTTGTGCATAAAATAAAGTTATGGCTGTGAACTCTCACGAGGTCAAATGTGAAATTTGCCACTGGTGGCATCATGTCAGTACTCAAAACGTTTTGGATTTTGGAGCATTTTAAATTTTAGATTTTGGGATTAGGTATGCTCAACCTGTAGTTGTAAGAGGTGAAGCCACCTGAACTTCTGGGTCACGTGGAGACTTGGAGACTTTTCTGTCTTACAAGGATTGTAAAATGCGCCAATCGGTGCTCTGTGTCTAGCTAAAGGTTTGTAAAATGTGTCAGTCAGTGTTCTGTAAAAATGCACCAATCAGCGCTCTGTGGCTAGCTAGAGGTTTGTAAAATTGACCAATCAGCCCTTTGTAAAATGGACCAGTCAGCACTCTGTAAAACTGACCAATCAGCAGGATGTGGGTGGGGACAAATAAGGGAATAAAAGCTGGCCACCCCAGTCAGCAACAGCAACCCGCTGGACTGCCTTTCCACCCTGTGGAAGCTTTGTTCTTTCACTCTTCACAATAAATCTTGCTGCTGCTCACTCTTTGGGTCCGCAGCACCTTTAAGAGCTGTAACACTCACCACGAAGGTCTGCAGCTTCATTCCTGAAGTCAGCAAGACTGCAAACCCACCAGAAGGAACAAGCTCTGGACACATCTTGGCGATCATGAAGGTACTATTGCCAAGTGGTGAGTAACATTGGATCCCTTTCACTTGTTTTTCTGTCCTATTTTTCCTTGGAATTTGGAGGTTAAACACCGGGCACCTGTCGGCCAGGTAAAAGTGACTAGCCTGGCCACCGGACTAAAGACACAAGTGTCAGGCTTTCTGGGAAAGGGCTCTCTAACAACCCCCAACTCTTTGAAGTTGGTAGCTTTGGTTTATCTGGAACCAGCTTCCTCTTTTCCCATACTTCCGGGCTGAGCTGAGGGCTGACAGAGAGGAAAGCCATTCAGCTCTGGGGTCCTGACAAAAAGTTGGTTGACCCTGTAGCCATGAGCGGAACTCTCAAAGTCACATCGCCCAAGCAGGACTCACCCATCTATCCTATCTATCCTGACCCTTGCCTCCTGGGTCCTAACGCCTGTCAGATAAACTTCCTCCTGCCTCTCTTCTTTGAGGCTAGTCCTGCTTCTAAAAATCACTCCGTGATTCTGGTGCTTTTCTAGTTTCTCCTGTAGGAATGATTTCTAGTATAAATTTCAGGACTCCGTTTCTTTCCTTAGGCACCTAGAAAACACTGAGGACTCTAACAGGTTTTTGAGAATGCGTCAGTAAGGGCCACTAAATCTAACCTTCCTTGGTCCTTCTTGTGGTCTAGGAGGAAAACTAGTGTTTCTGTTGCTGCGTCAGTGAGTACAACTATTCCAATCAGCAGGGTCCAGGGACCATTGCGGTTTTTGGGTGGGGGGTCGGGTGGGGGGAAAAAATCAAAACCATGGGCCGTTTTTTTCTTTCAGATGGGAAACACTCAGGCATCAACAGGTTCACCCTTGAAATGCATCCTAAGTCATTCACCCCCAAACCCTGAAAAAGAGGTGGCTCATTTTTTTCTGCACTATGGCCTGGCCCCAGAATTCTCTTTCTGATGGGGAAAAATGGCCACCTGAGGGAATTTTAAATTACAATACTATCCTGCAGCTTGACCTATTCTGTAAGAGGGAAATCAAATGGAGTGAAATACCTTATGTCCAAGCTTTCTTTTCATTGAAGGATAATCCACAACTATGCAAAGCCTGCAATTTACATCCCACAGGAGGACCTCTCAGCTTACCTCCATATCTTAGCCTTCCTATAGCTCACCTTCCTATTAATGATAAGCCTCCTCTAATCTCCCCTGCCCAGAGGGAAACAAGCAAAGAAATCTCCGAAGGACCACAAAAAACCCCGGCTATCGGTTATGTCCCCTTCAAACTGTAGTGGGAGGGGAATTTGACCCAACCTTCTCCCTCTCTGATTTAAAGCAGATCAAGGTAGACCTGGGGAAGTTTTCAGATGATCCTGATAGGTACATAGATGTCCTATAGGGTCTAGGGCAAACCTTTGACCTCACTTGGAGACATGTCATGCTATTTTTAGACCAAACCCTGACCTTTAATGAAAATAATGTTTTTAGCTGCAGCTCAAGAGTTTGGAGATACCTGGTATCTTAGTCAAGTAAATGGTAGAATAACAGCTGAAGAAAGGGACAAATTCACTACCAGTCAGCAAGCCATCCCCAGTATGGATCCCCACTGGGACCTAGACTCAGATCATAGGGATCGGAGCCGTAAACATCTGTTAACCTGTGTTCTAGAAGGACTAAGGAGAATTAGGAAAAAGCCCATGAGTTATTCAATGATGTCCACCATAACTCAGGGAGAGGAAGAAAATCCTTCTGCCTTCCTCAAGTGGCTACAGGAGGTCTTAATAAAATATACTCCCTGCCACCTGACTCCCTCAAGGGTCAATTGATCCTCAGTGATAAGTTTATTACCCAATCAGCTGCAGATATCAAGAGAAAGCTCCAAAAGCAAGCCCTGGGCCTGGAACAAAATCTGGAGGTATTACTAAACCTGGCAACCTCAGTGTTCTATAATAGGGACCAAGAGGAACAGGCCGAAAAGGAAAAGTGAGATCAGAGAAAGGCCACAGCCTTTGTCATGGCAATTAGAAAAACAAACCTTGGTGGTTCAGAGAGGACAGAAAGTGGAGCAGGCCAATCACCCAGTAAGGCTTGTTATCAGTGTAGTTTGCAAGGACACTTTAAAAAAGATTGTCCAACGAGAAACAAGCTGCCTCCTCGCCCATGTTCACTATGCTGAGGCAATCACTGGAAGGCACACTGGCCCAGAGGACAAAGGTTCTGGGGCAACACAGGACTGAAGGTGCCTGGGGCAAGCACCAGCTCATGTCATCTCCCTCACTGAGGCTTGGGTATGTTTAATCATTGAGGGCCAGGAAATTGACTTCCTCCTGGACACTGGCGTGACCTTCTCAGTGTTAATCTCCTATCCTGGACAGCTGTCCTCAAGGTCCGTTACCACCCGAGGATTACTGGGACAGCCTGTAACCAGGTATTTCTCCCACCTCCTCAGTTGTAACTGGGAGACTTTGCTCTTTTCACATGACTTTCTTGTTTTGCCGGAAAGTCCCACACCCTTGTTAGGGATGGACATATTAGCCAAAGATGGAGCTATTATCTACATGAATATGAGGAACAAGTAACCCATTTGTGGTCCCCTGCTTGAGGAGGGAATCAACCCTGAAGCCTGGGCATTGGAAGGACAATTTGGAAGGGCAAAAAAATTTAGCCTACCCGGTCCAAATCAGGCTAAAAGATCCCACCACTTTTCCTTATCAAGGGCAATATCCCTTAAGGCTTCAAGCTCATAAAGGATTACAGGATATTGTTAGACATTTAAAAGCTCAAGGCTTAGTAAGAAAATGCAGCAGTCCCTGCAACACCCCAATTCTAGGAGTACAAAAATTGAATGATCAGTGGAGACTAGTGCAAGATCTTAGACTTATCATGAGGCAGTAATTCCTCTATATCCAGTTGTACCCAACCCCTATATCCTGCTCTCTCAAATACCAGAGGAAGCAGAATGGTTCACTGTCTGGACCTCAAGGATGCCTTCTTCTGTATTCCTGTGCACTCCGACTCCCAGTTTCTCTTTGCTTTCACGGATTCCATAGATCACACATCCCAACTTACATGGATGGTCTTGCCCCAAGGGTTTAGGGATAGCCCTCATCTGTTTGGTCAGGCAGGCCCAAGATCTAGGCCACTTCTCAAGTCCAGGCACTCTAGTCCTTCCGTATGTGGATGATTTTCTTTTGGCTATGAGTTCAGAAGCCCCATGCCAGCAGGCTACTGTAGATCTATTAAACTTTCTAGCTAATCAAGGGTACAAGGCATCTAAATCGAAGGCCCAACTCTGCCTACAACAAGTCAAATATCTAGGCTTAATTTTAGCCAGTGGTACCAGGGCCGTCAGCAAGGAACAAATACAGTCTATACTGGCTTATCCTCACCCTAAGACATTAAAACAGCTGTGGGGGTTCCTTGGAATCACCAGCTTTTGCCAACTATGGATCCCCAGATACAGTGAGATAGCCAGACCCCTCTATATTCTAATCAAGGAGACCCAGAGGGCAAATACTCATCTAGTAGAATGGGAAACAGAGGCAGAAACAGCCTTGAAAACCTTAAACCAGGCCCTAGTACAAGCTCCAGACTTAAGCCTTCCCATAGGACAAAACTTCTCTTTACATGTAACAGAGAGAGCAGGAATAGCTCTTGGAGTCCTTACTCAGACTCGTGAAACAATCCCACAACCAGTGGCATACCTAAGTAAGGAAATTGATACAGTTGCAAAATACTCGCCTCACTGTTTAGGAGTAGTTATGGCGGTGGTTGTCTTAGTATCAGAGGCTATCAAAATAATACAAAGAAAAGATCTCACTGTCTGGACTACTCACGATGCAAATGACATACTAGGTGCCAAAGGAAGTTTATGGTTACCAGACAACCGCCTGCTTGGATACCAGGTGCTGCTCCTTGAGGGACCATTGCTTCAAATACACACATGTGTGGCCCCCAACCCTGCCAGTTTTCTCCCAGAGGATGGAGGACCAATTGAGCATGACTGCCAACAAATTATAGTCCAGATTTATGCCGCCCGAGAGGATCTCTTAGAAGTCCCCTTAGTTAATCCTGACCTTAACCTATATACCAATGGAAGTTCATTTGTGGAGAATGGGATACAAAAGGCAGGTTAAGCCATGCCATAGTTAGTAAGCACTTGAAAGTAAGCCTCTTCCCCCAGGAACCAGTGCCCAGTTAGCAGAACTAGTGGCGCTTACCCAAGACTTAGAACTGGGAAAGGGAAAAAGAATAAATATGTGTATACAAATAGCATGCTTGCCCATGCTGCAATATGGAAAGAAAGGGAGTTCCTACCCTCTGGGGGAACCTCCATTAAATACCACAAGGAAATCATGGAGTTATTGCACACAGTGCAAAAACCCAAGGAGATGGCAGTCTTACACTGCCAAAACCATCAAAAAGGTGAAGGAAAAAAGGCAGAAGGAAACCGTCAGGCAGACACTGAGGCCAAAATTGCTGCCAAGTGGAACCTCACATTAGAAATACCTGTGGAAGGACCCTTGGTATGGGACAACCCTTTCCAAGAGATTATGTCCCAGTATTCCCCAACTGAAACAGAATGGGGACTTTCCTGGGGTCATAGTTTTCTCCCCTCGGGGTGGTTAATGACAGAGAGACAAAGAGGGAGTCAGAGAGAAAGAGAGAGAGAGAAGGGAAAGACAGAAAGTCAAAGAGAAAGAGAGAGAGGAAAAGACAGAAACAAAGAAGGAGTCAGGAAGAGAGAAAGACACAGACAGTCAGAGAGAGAGAGAGGGAAAGAGAGAGAAGCCAGGGTACTTTTCTGTCTACCCAGCCAAGGCATATTCTTCTTATGTGGAGCTTCAACATATATCTGCCTCCCCACCAACTGGACAGGCACCCGCACCTTAGTCTTCCTAAGTCCCAACATTAACATTGCCCCAGGAAATCAGACCCTATCAGTGCCCCGTAAAGCTCAAGTCCACCAGCGCAGGGCCATACAACTAATACCTCTACTTATAGGGTTAGGAATGGCCACTGCTGTAGGAACCAGAATAGCAGGTTTATCTACTTCATTATCCTACTACCACACACTCTCAAAAGTTTGCAAGAAATAACAAAATCTATCCTTACTCTACAATCCCAAATAGACTCTTTGGCAGCAGTGATTCTCCAAAACCACTGAGGCCTAGATCTCCTCACTACTGAGAAAGGAGGACTCTGCACCTTCTTAGAGGAAAAGTGTTGCTTTTACACTAACCAGTCAGGGATAGTATGAGATGCCGCCCAGCATTCACAGGAAAAGGCTTCTGAAATCAGACAACGCCTTTCACACTCTTATACCAACGTCTGGAGTTGGGCCACATGGTTTCTCCATTTCTAGGTCCTGTGACAGCCATCTTGCTATTACTCACCTTTGGACCTTCTATTTTTAACCTCCTTGTCAAATTTGTTTCCTCCAGGATCAAGGCCATCAAGCTACAGATGCTCTTACAAATGGAACCCCAAATGAGCTCAACTAACAACTTCTGCTGAGGACCCCTGGATCAACCCACTGGCCCTTTGACTGACGTAGAAAGTTCCCCTCTGGAGGACACTACAACTGCAGAGCTCCTTCTTTGCCCCTATCCAACAGGAAGTAGCTAGAGTGGTCATTGCCCAGTTCCCAACAGCAGTTGGGGTGTCCTGTTTAGAGGGGGGATTGAGAGGTGAAGCCAGTTGGACTTCTGGGTAGGGTGGGGACTTGGAGAACTTTTCTGTCTTACAAGAGGATTGTAAAATGCACCAATCAGCACTCTGTGGCTAGCTAGAGGTTTGTAAAATGGACCAATCAGCACTCTGTAAAATGGACCAATCAGCACTCTGTAAAATTGACCAATCAGTACTCTATAAAATGGACAAATCAGCACTCTGTAAAGTGGACCAATCAGCAGGATGTGGGAATGGACAAATAAGGGAATAGAAGCTGGCCACCCCAGCCAGCAACAGCAACATGCTTGGGTGCCCTTCCATGCTGTGGAAGCTTTGTTCTTTCACTCTTTGCAATAAATCTTGCTGCTGTTCACTCTTTGGGCCCACACCACCTTTAAGAGCTGTAACACTCACTGCAAAGGTCCACAGCTTCATTCCTGAAGTCAGTGAGACCACAAACCCACCAGAAGGAACAAACTCTAGGCACAGTTGTTTGCTTTTGGAGAGATTCACCAAATTCATAACATGTTTCAATTGAAATTTTAAAGATTACAAAAATATTTTCATTATAAACATTAAGAAATGTATAAGTAGTTTATGTATTTCTTAAGTATATGTTATATAAAATTTTGGAAGAAAAAACTGTTATACATCATAAGGTCCAATTAATAAAACAGAGGTATTTATTTTCATTTGTTTGTTTTTCTATATTTCTCTTCCTTGAGAAAAAAGACTGTGCTTTGTTTTTGTTGCCCTAGTGAATGGGTAATTGAGTAAACAAGTGAACTGGTGAATGTGGGGGTAAATAAATGAATAATTTCCACAGTAGGATTACTGAACCTCTGGCTTAGTTTACTGACAGTCTAGAACAAGCTTGTCCAATCTGTGGTCTGCAGGCTACATGCAGTCCAGGATGCCTTTGAATGTGACCCAACAGAAATTCATAAACTTTCTTAAAACATTATGAGGCTTTTTTTTGTGAGTTGTTTAAAGCTCATCAGCTATCGTTAGTGTTGGCGTATTTTATGTGTGGCCCAAGAAAATTCTTCTTCCAGTGTGGCCCAGGGAAGTCAAAAGATTGAACATCCCTGGTGTACAGCTTTGGTTTGAATCTGTCCATGGTACTGAATAAAAGTCTCTGAAAGCCAAATGTCTTCTAGCTCCTAGGACTTTGACCCTCCTTACTAGATGCTAGGTATTCATTTACTTCTTTTTCTTTTTCTTTTCTTTTCTTTCTTTCTTTGTTCTTTTTTTTTTTTTTTTTTTTTTTTTTTGAGACCGAGTTTTGCTCTTGTTGATCAGGCTGGAGTGCAGTATCATGATCTCGACTAACCGCAACTCCACCTCTTGGGTTCAAGTGATTCTCCTGCTTCAGCCTTCCTGAGTAGCTGGGATTACAGGCATGTGCCACCACACCTGGCTAATTTTATATTTTTAGTAGACACGGGGTTTCTCCATGTTGGTCAGGCTGGTCTCTAACTCCTAATCTCAGATGATCCACCCGCCTCAGCCTCCAAAAGTGCTGGGATTACAGGCATGAGCCACCGTGCCTGGCCGACCCCAGGTATGCATTTAAACACAACTCATCATTCTCGTTTCAACTTACTGCAAAGAGACCCCCCACCAAAAAGCATGTGGCCTCTTTTATGAAATACATGGAGACAGACATATGTCATTGGTCCCGTCTGAGCTCTTAATCATTTTTTAGTCTTTTCTCCTCACATTTGCGCTTCTCAAATTCTTTCCCATCTCTGTTGAAAGCAGCTAATCCTTCCTGTTGTTTACTCCAAATCCTTGGATGCATTTTAAAATCCTGCCTTCATCTCATTCTATTTGCCAGGAAATCCTCTTGGCTCTACCCTCAAAATATTTCCTGAGTCTAACCTGCTTATGATCTTTATGGCTATCACCTTTTCCACACCACCAGCATCTCTCAATAGACTATTGTAATATGTTTCCAAGTAGTGTTCATGTTTCTACCCTCATCTTCTCCCACCCTCTTAGGATGCTTTCCATATAGTACTTATGGCTATCTTATGGTTATCTTTTTAAAACATAAGCCAGGTTATGTTGCTTTTCTATTCAAATTTTCCAAAGGATTTCCATTTCCATTTTGTTTATTGTCTGTTCATAATTTTTAAAAATATTAGTTTCATGAGAGCAGATTGTGGGTTTTTTTTTTTTTCAGTTATCTGAGGCATCCCACGTTCCCAGAACAGTTCCTGGCCCATGGTTGGTTCTCAATAATATTTCTTCAATAAATTAAAGACAATAAGAATCAGTTGTTACTGTTAGAATGCTCTTAAGAAATCCAAATCTTATTGAAAAAGTGTTCAAACAAGTTGAATTATTGCATCTTTAATTGGTTTAAACATTAATATTTTAAAATTCAACCTTAAAGTCCACTAACATAAACTGCTTGATATGTGAACATTGAAGGAACTAAAATTACTAAGTGCATTTTAAAGTAGAAAAAGAATGCAATTGAGACATTTACATGTACCCACAAAAGAGTGTTTCAGTTTGTTTTCAAAAAATGTTCTAAAATAGTGATATCTAAAAAAAATACAATATTTTGCTATAAGTAGAACACAGCCTTGGAGCAAAAGACCTATATTAAAGTCCTGATTTAGCCACTGATCAGCTATGTGACTTTGATATGATCTCTCACCAACTTTGCATTCATGTTAGGCTTCCAGTCAAATCATCAGGTTTAAAGAGATTTAAATTTCTTCCCTTAGGAAGAGGCAAAGAGTTTCAAGGACAATTTTGAAAATTCTAAATTCTAATCACAATTTTCTTTGTAAGTAAGCTAGAGAATGAGATGTGAACTACAGAAAATCCAAAGTAATTACAGCTGAGCGTAAGAATTGGCCTTGATGGAAACTACAATTACTTGTGAAGACCTTCTATTGAGTAAATATGCCATTTTGTCAAAATAATATGGCTAAAGGATCTAAATATTTTCCTCTTATCTTGTATTGTGAAATCTCATACTTAAAAAAACCCAACCATTTAACAGATGGATTACTGAAAATCCATTCTCTGAAGGAGCTGACATTTCATCAATCTGATGAAAATTTGAGCTCCTATATATAGTTCCTTAACTGGGATAATAACAGACATTTTAAGAAGAAAGCTTAGCTGGGAAGTTTGATAGTTAGGAAACTTAACTGTGAAAGAAATTATTTTTGTACAATTAACTTTCCTTGTATGAAAAATATCTGCCTACTAACATGATGTAGAAACTTCTAACTGATATATAACTATTATTTGGAAAAGTTTTTAAAAGTCACTTTGGAATGTGAAACACATCTTCTCATAGCAAATGTACTAATTTTTCATGTATTTTTCAGTTTTATTACATTTTTAATTGACATATAACACTTGTACATATTTATGGGGTACAGTGTGACATTTTGACATATGTATACATTATGTAATTATCAAATCAGGGTAATTAGCATATTCATCATCTCGAATATTGTCATTTCTTAGTGGTGAGGGCATTCGAAACTCTCTCTTCTAGTTATTTTTAAATATACACTATGTTATTAACTATAGTCACCCTATTGTGCAATGGAACACTAGAACTCATTCTTCTTCCTGTTTTACTGTAACTTTGTAATCATTGACCAACATCTCTCCATCCCCCTCTTCTCCTTTTCACAGCCTCTGGTAACCACTATGAAATCATGTTTTTTTAGATTCCACATATAAGTGAAGTCATGGGGGTGTTTATCTTTCTGAGCATGAGTTATTTGACCTAACATACTGTCCTCTGGGCTTATCTATGTTGTCAGAAATGACAGGATTTTATTCTCTTACAGAGCAAAAGAGTATTCTATTGTGTAAATATATTAGGTTTTCTTCATTCATTCCTTCATTGATGGACACTTTGGTTGATTTCATATCTTGGCTATTGTGAATAGTGCTGCAATAAACATGGCAGTGCTGCTGGTATCTCTTCAACATACTGATTTTCTTTCCTTTGAATATATATCCAGAAGGAGGACTGATGAATAGTTTGATAGTTTTAATTTTAGTTTTCTGAGGAAACTTGAGATTGTTTTCCATAATGGCTGTATTAATTTAAATATAGTGTTTGATTCTCCTTTCTCTACATTCAGCATTTATTTTTGTCTTTTTGATAATAGTTATTCTAACTGGAGTGAGATGATGTCTCATTGTCATTTTTATTTGAATTTTCCTGATGATTAGCAATGTTGAGCATTGTTTTCATACACATATTGGCCATTTGTATGTCTTCTTTTGAGAAATGTCTATTCAGGTCTTTTGACTATTCTTTAATCAAATTATTATCATTTTGCTAGTGAATTAAGTTCCTTATATATTCTGGATATTAATGTCCTGTGAGATGCATAGTTTGCATAGTTTTTCTCCCATTCTATAGGTTGTCTTTTCACTCTGCTGATTGTTTCCTTTGCCTTCTTTCACTGTGCAGAAGCTTTTTAGTTTGATATAATCCCAATTTGCTTTTGTTGCCTGTGATTTGGGTCCTTATCTTTAAAAAATCCTTGCCCGGACCAATGTCAAGAAGTGTTCCCCCATGTTTTCTTCTAGTAGTTTCATGGTTTCAGGTTTTACAGTTAAGCACTTAATCCATTTTGAGTTGATTTTTGTAAGTGGTGAGAGATAGGGGTCTATGCATTCTTCTGTAGTTGGGTATCCACTTTTCCTAGAACCAATTAGTTGAAGAGACTGTCCTTCCCCCATTGTGTGTTCTTCGCACTTCTGCCAAAAATTCATGGATTTACTTCTGGATTCTCTATTCTGTTCCATTGGTACATGTGTCTGTTTTCATGCCAGTACCATGTTGTTTGGGTTACTGTTGCTTCGTAATGTATTTTGAAGTCAGGTAATGTAATGTTTCCAGCATGGTTCTTTTTGCTTAAGATTGCTTTGGCTATTCATGGTATTTTGTGGTCCCATATAAATTTTAGGATTTTTTTTTTTTGTATTGCTGTGAAGAATGTCATTGGTGGTTTGATAAGAATTGCAAGGAAGCTGTAAATTACTTATAGTATGGGTGTTTTAACAACATTAATTCTTCTAATTTATGAACACAGAATATCTTTCTATTTATTTGTGTCTTCTTCAAGTTCTTTTCTTATTTTATAGTTTTCATTGTAAAGCTCCTCCACCTCCTTGGTTAAATTTATTGCTAGGTATTTTAATATTTGTAGCTACTCTAAATGGAATTGCTTCCTTGATTTCTTTTTCAGATTGTTTTCTGTTGGCATATATAATGCTACTGATTTTTTTAGTTGATTTCTTATCCTGTACTAATAATGGTTGTGTATCTATAAAATCCACAAAAACCTATGTAACCACCTGAATGATCATTCTTAACTATTTTAATTAAAAAAGAATATATCTAGAAATTTGTGGGTGAAAGAAAAACAGAGAAATAAAAGACAGATTGGAAGGTTGTAAAAGTCAGTATTTTTGTTTGCAAGACCCAGCAATGGATTCTGGCTAACTTCAGAATGTATTGGAAAAATATTGTGTCGTTTACAGAATTAGAATCAAATGTAGGGCTAGAGAAGAGTCTTGGAAATAAGACAAGAGCGCAGGAGGTTTGGCGTAGGGCTCAGAGACATACCCCGGAGCAGGCCTGAAGGTTGGGGCCTCTCCTGCTGCCATTCCCAGTGTCTCAGTGCTGCAGCCCCTGGACTTAATATATTTGCTGTAAATATCTTCCCAATTGTCTCTATGTCTATGCTACAGTTCATTCAGATAGAATTTGGAGTTGATGACATTGATTACTTTGGGGTCCTTTTATTTAACAAAATATTTTCAGGGAAGTCTACAATAAATATCTTTTTGCATAGAGTACGTTCCTTTATAATATGAGATGTAATTTGTTACAGCTCTGGAAAGAAAACTAAGAGTTAAAATCTTGCTCTTAAAACTGAATCTAAGAAAGGACGACCTATTTAATACACAGGGCTGGGAAAACAGGCTACCCAAATGTAGAAGAATGAAATTGGGATCCTATCTCTCACCTTATACAAAAGTCAACTCAAGATGTATCAAAGACTTAAATCTAAGACCTGAAACTACACAGATTCCAGAAAGAACCTGGGAAACACTCTTTCACACATTGGTCTAGTCAAATAACTTATGACTAAGATGCCAAAAGCAAATGCAATAAAACCAAATTAAATTGGACCTAGTTAAGCAAAAAGGTTCTGTACAGCAAAAGAAATAATCAGCAGAGTAAACAGACTACCCACAGAATGGGAGAAAATATTTGCAAACTATGCATCCATCAAAGAAATAATATCCAGATTCTCAAACAAATCAGCAAGATAAAGGCACAAATGATCCCATCAAAGAGTGAGCAAATGGCATGAATAGACATTTCTCAAAGGAGGATATACAAATAAACATAAGAAAAAATGCTCCACATCATTAATCATCAGAGAAATGCAAATTACACAGTGAGATATCACCTTACTCCTGCAAGAATGGCCATTATTAAAAGGTCAAAAAACAATAGATGTTGGCATGGATGCGGTGAAAGTGGAATGCTTTTACACTGCTGGTGGGAATGTAAATTAGTATAACCACTATGGAAAAACAGTATGGAGATTCCTTAAAGAACTAAAAGTAGATCTACCATTTGATCCAACAATCCCACTACCAGGTCTCTTCCCAAAGGAAAAGAAGTCATTACATCAAACAGACACTTGTATGCATATATTTATTGCAGCACAATTCACAATTGCAAAGATATAGAACCAACCTAAGTGCCCATCAGCCAATGAGGGAATAAATAAACTTTGTTATATATACACTATGGAATACTAATCTGCCATAAAAAGAACAAAATAATGTCTTTTGCAGCAACTTGGATGGAGCTGAAGGCCATTATTCTAAGTGAAGTAACTCAAGAATGGAAAACCAAATACCATATGTTCTCACTTATAAGTGGGAGCTAGGCTATGGGTACACAAAGGTATACAGAGTGGTATAATGGACTTTGGAGACTCAGAAACAGGAGGGTATAAGAAGGGTAAGAGCTTTTTCACAACGGGTTTGCCGCCAGAACACAGGTGTCATGAAAACTACCCCTAAAAGCCAAAATGGGAAAGGAAAAGACTCATATCAACATTGTCATCATTGGACACGTAGATTCGGGCAAGTCCACCACTACTGGCCATCTGATCTACAAATGTGGTGGCATCGACAAAAGAACCATTGAAAAATTTGAGAAGGAGGCTGCTGAGATGGGAAAGGGCTCCTTCAAGTATGCTTGGGTCTTGGATAAACTGAAAGCTGAGCGGGAACGTGGTATCACCATTGATAACTGCTTGTGGAAATTTGAGACAAGCAAGTATTATGTGACTATCATTGATGCCCCAGGACACAGAGACTTCATCAAAAACATGATTACAGGGACATCTCAGGCTGACTGTGCTGTCCTGATTGTTGCTGCTGGTGTTGGTGAATTTGAAGCTGGTATCTCCAAGAATGGGCAGACCCGAGAGCATGCTCTTCTGGCTTACACACGGGGTGTGAAACAACTAATTGCTGGTGTTAACAAAATGGATTCCACTGAGCCACCCTACAGCCAGAGGAGATATGAGGAAATTGTTAAGGAAGTCAGCACTTACATTAAGAAAATTGGCTACAACCCTGACACAGTGGCATTTGTGCCAATTTCTGGTTGGAATGGTGACAACATGCTGGAGCCAAGTGCTAACATGCCTTGGTTCAAGGGATGGAAGGTCACCCATAAGGATGGCAATGCCAGTGGAATCACGCTGCTTGAGGCTCTGGACTGCATCCTACCACCAACTCGTCCAACTGACAAGCCCTTGTGCTTGCCTCTCCAGAATGTCTACAAAATTGTTGGTATTGGTACTGTTCCTGTTGGCCGAGTGGAGACTGGTGTTCTCAAACCCGGTATGGTGGTCACCTTTGCTCCAGTCAACGTTACAACTGAAGTAAAATCTGTCGAAATGCACCATGAAGCTTTGAGTGAAGCTCTTCCTGGGGACAATGTGGGCTTCAATGTCAAGAATGTGTCTGTCAAGGATGTTCGTTGTGGCAACGTTGCTGGTGACAGCAAAAACGACCCACCAATGGAAGCAGCTGGCTTCACTGCTCAGGTGATTATCCTGAACCATCCAGGCCAAATAAGTGCTGGCTATGCCCCTGTGTTGGATTGCCACACGGCTCACATTGCATGCAAGTTTGCTGAGCTGAAGGAAAAGATTGATCACAGTTCTGGTAAAAAACTGGAAGATGGCCCTAAATTCTTGAAGTCTGGTGATGCTGCCATTGTTGATATGGTTCCTGGCAAGCCTATGTGTGTTGAGAGCTTCTCAGACTATCCACCTTTGGGTCGCTTTGCTGTTCGTGATATGAGGCAGACAGTTGCGGTGGGTGTCATCAAAGCAGTGGACAAGAAGGCTGCTGGAGCTGGCAAGGTCACCAAGTCTTCCCAGAAAGCTCAGAAGGCTAAATGAATATTATCCCTAATACCTGCCACCCCACTCTTAATCAGTGATGGAAGAACGGTCTCAGAACTGTTTGTTTCAATTGGCCGTTTAAGTTTAGTAGTAAAAGACTGGTTAATGATAACAATGCATCATAAAACCTTCAGAAGGAAAAGAGAATGTTTTGTGGACCACTTTGGTTTTCTTTTTTGCGTGTGGCAGTTTTAAGTTATTAGTTTTTAAAATCAGTACTTTTTAATGGAAACAACTTGACCAAAAATTTGTCACAGAATTTTGAGACCCATTAAAAAAGTTTAATGAGGGGAAAAAAAAAATAAGGGCAAGAAATTAAAAACTACTTATTGCATACATTGTACACTAGTCAGGTGAATGGTGCGCTAAGATCTCAGACTTCACCTATGCAATTTATTCATGTAACTAAAAGTGACTCGTACCCTAGGAGCCACTGAAATAAAAAAAATTCAATAAATAGTTAAATAAACAAAAAAAAAATCTGAACTTAAAAAAAATTAAATTTTAAAAAAGCCTGACCAGAAAAGATGAATAAGAAAAAAATATATATATGTGGCTCCTTAATTTTCCCAAGAGCCTCTTACCTTTCAAGCTGGAGTGGCATCTCAGCTGACACCCCTGTGGCCACCCATCTTGCAGCCTTTGACTTCTCAGCCTACCAAATCCAACCAGCTGTTCTCCTTATCCGTCTAGAGATAGGTTTCCTTTACCACTTCAGTTGAAATCTTGGCGACATTCTTGCATCTCCTCAAACGGCATTCTGTTAAAATCTCTAGTAAATGAAAGCAAATACTTTAGTTTTTCCTCAACCTTCCTTTATGACTTTATTTCAAGAATTTTTATAATACTTGATTGAAGGGTACATGTTGTGATTGTTCTGAAGATGCTAGCTGTTTCTCTCCTCTGTGTTTACCCAAGCCAAAGCTGTAATCATGAACCAGCTATGCCAATCCTAGGCAGTATGGTTCTAATAATATTTGCCAACTAGAATGTGCAATATTTTAAAAATTGGGTCACTTACTTCCTGTATTATGTACTAGAGATACCTAATATTACCCAAGATTATGAATCTGTAGAAAATTATAGCATAAAATTAAGTAAGAACAAGTTTTCTAACTACTGTGCCCTACTTAAAAGAAACTTTTATGTAGAATAATATTTTCAATACACCCATTTAAAAACAATTGTATTCTCAGGCAGTACAAATGATGTTTAACACAAAATAAACTATATTGGTTTAAAACCCAGGAGTTTCATAGGCCTATTGAGGTTTCAGTGTGTAGAGCCTCTTCATTCTATCTCGCATTCTAGGACCTCCAGGGTCCGGAAAGCTTTAATCTGAGCATGAAAGTATACCCTCTTCTCACTTTCACCTCCAGTTTTTAATTTATTATACTCTTGTGGATATCAGCTCAGTTTTACATAAGAGGAGTGATATTCCCACGTGGCCCAAGTTTTCATCATTTTGTAGAATGACTGAATTCTGTCAAATTCAGAGATATCAACTCCTAAAACCCCTATGTTATGTAACACAAAAAGGTAACACAGTTTTAAAGTGTTGTGGTTTCTCTGTGTAATACAATTCAGCCTTCAGCACAAAATGCTGACAGGACCTGTGTTCACAAACTACTAAACTGTTCCTGCCTTAATACTCAATCTCCGCACACCAGGCAGAGAAGTTATAGTAACCCAAACCAAGTGGCATGGCTGGCATGGAAAAACGGAGAAAGTTAGGTTATTCACAAAACTTTATGGCAAACATCTGCTGCCCTGGCCCAAGCACAGTGAGCTCCCACATACAAAGTCACAGATATGTGAGAAATTCTGCTGAAATCCCTGTTCTCATAGATCTTGGCAAGTTAGAGAGTTGTTGAAATAACTGTTGATAGTAATAAGAATGACAATAAGGAAAATGCATTTATTTTGTAGGAATCATCATTCTAAGTGCCTTATGTGTTTTAATTCATTCAATTCATTTAATTTAATTCACTTAGTCTAATATTCACAACCTCTTGTATCAGTTAACTAATGCTGTGTAATAATGCAGTGGCTTAAACTGCCAAATGAAGGCCCGGCACAGTGACTCATGCCTGTAATCCTAGCACTTTGTGAGGCTGAGGTGGTCAGATTACTTGAGGTCAGAGGTTCAATCTACTGAATCCACCAGCTTGGCCAACATGGTGAAACCCCGTCTCTACCAAAACTACAAAGAATTAGCCAGGCATGGTGGCGTGCAACGGTAGTCTCAGCTACTTGGGAGGCTGAGGCAGGAGAATACTTGAATCCTGGAAGTGGAAGTTGCAGTGAGCTGAGATCGTGCTACTGCACTCCAGCCTGAGTGACAGAGCAAGACTCCGTCTCCAAAAAAAAAAAACAAACAAACAAACAAACAAAAACCTGCCAAATGCAGTGGCTTAAAAAATAAATATTTATTGCTTCTCTAAGTCTGTAGTTGCTGGATGGGTCTCTGACCTGGCCCAGGCTTGGTTTATCTTGGGTATGTTTACTCTGTATCTGATGTTAGCTGGTGGTTCAACTAGGAGACGAGTATTTTACTATAGTCAATAGTCTCTCATGTTCCAGCAGGCTATCTTGGACTTGCTTCAAAATATTGGTAGGGGTCCAACTGAGAAAGCAAAGCGTGCAAGGCTTCTTGAAGCCTAGTCTCAGAACTGACACGCTGTCATCCTTCACATCACATTGGCCAATGCAAGTCGTAAGTCTAGCTTATAGTCAAGGAGCTCAAGGAGGCGTGGGAAGGTAAGGAAAGACTTCACCTCTTGACAGGAGAAGTTTCAAATTCACATGGCAAAAGGTATGGATACAGCAAGGAGTGGAGATTTCAGCAATTTTTTTTTGTAATCAACCTATCATGGCATTATTTTTCAGTCCATTCTGGAGATAAGAAAATTGAGGAATTTCAAGTTAAGTAACTCTCTCACGATCATATACAGCACTGCTCCTAGGGTTGCAAGTTTCCGAGCACATATTTTTGGTAGGCTCCTAACTATATAAACAATGTTATTAAAGACTTTATAACAAAATTCATGGGCCTCACTAAGGTATAATGACTCATTTATGGAGATTTAGAATAACGGCTATATACCAAAAACCACCAAGCTGAGAATCAAATCAAGAACTCAATTCCTTTTACTACAGCTGCAAAATAATGAAGTAAAATAAAATAAAATAAAATAAAGTAAAATACCTGGGAATACACTTAACCAAGGAGGTGTAAGGTCTCTACGAGGAAAACTACAAAACACTGCTGAAAGGAATCATAGATGACATGAGCAAATGAAAACACATCTCATGCTCATGGATAGAAAGAATCAATATTGTAAAAACGATCATACTGCCAAAAGCAATCCCCATCAAAGTACCATCATCATTCTTCATAGAACTAGAAAAAATAATCCTAAAATTCATATGGAATCAAAAAAGACCCTGCACAGCTGAAGCAACATGAAGCAAAAAGAACAAATCTGGATTATGCGTGTTTAACACCTGATATCTAATTTGTGCTTTCTCAATGACTAAACACACGTTTCATACATGAATACTTCTTTATTTGCCCTCTATTTTCTTGTTCTTCCAAAGCTCTCTCTTCAGTCTTTTAAACATTGTAACATAAGAGAGACAACTGCAGTGAAGGACACAGCACCTTACCTCCAGCAAGCACTGCTTTTGGCTTGTATATTTATTATACACTTCGATGCAGTGGTCAAAACATGTTTTAAGTAAAATATACCATTTTAATACACTAAAATCATCCAACCCTATTTTAAATAAACTGTTCACAAAGAGCGCTAATGGTATTCCTGTTAAGGTTAGGTTTGCTAACATTCTTTGAGGATTTTCCTTAATAAAGGTGCAGAGGGCCCCACGGTCTGGATCTTCCTTGTGCCTTAGTGAAGGGGTCCCATGGAGGAAAGTGGGATCAGGACTGAACTGGGTTTCCTTTTCATAGCTGGCTCTCCTTTATCTACGTCATGGGACAAGCTTGCCCGAGGCTCCAACCCACCAATCCTGCCTGAATCCTTTCCGTGGTGACTCTGCCTCTGCTTTGTCAAGGGATCAGTTTTCACCTGAGGACAATGTGGGTGCCTGACTATTTTCCCTGATAAGTTCCAAGTCCTGAATGACCTGTCACTGACTAACCTATCTAAAAGTTGGTTAAGACTTTGACATGTGATTTTGTAAAAAACATCAATTCTTTCTAACTGAATTGAAAAATTTAAAGTAATGGCAATAAAAATGGTGATAGAATAGTTTTGAAACAGAACAATCTATGTGGAAAGTTTATTTGGAAAAACAGACATATAAAAAGAGGTAGGAAAATCTTGAAATAGAAGTGCTACAAGGGGGAAAAGGCCAACAAGTATAACAGCTTTTTATTTTCAAGTTAGAGTAAAATATATTTCCTATGGCTGCTGTAACAAATTACCACAAACTAAGTGGCTTTAAACAACACAAGTTTATTCTCTTACAGCTCTGGAGATCAGAAGCCCAACATCACTGGCTCCTTCTAAAGGCTCATGGGAGAATCCATTTCTTCCTCTTCTAGCTTCCAGAGGCTGTCTGCATTCCTCGGCTCCCGGCCCTTCCTCCATCCCAAAACCAGCAGTGAGGCTCCTTCCACTCCCTCCTCTACCCGTTGCTTCCTCATCTCCTGCCCTGATGCTGACTCTCCTGCCCTTGATGACACTGGGCTCACCTGGGTCCTCCAGGGTATTCTCCTTGTGTCAGAACCCTTATGCGAATCATCTCTCTACGTGCAGCTAACATATTCACAGGTTCTGGAGACTGAGAACATTTTTCTATCTAACACACAAACCATTCTGATTCTTATATATTAATAAATCCATCAATGGAATAAATACAGAGGCTAGAAATGTACTAAAAACCATGCGGGAATTTAGGGTATAGTAAACGTGATGCTTAATATAAGGCATGGGGAATGGATCATTCGATAAATAATGCTAAAGGAAAAATCCACCAAAATCAATTCCAAATCAATCAATGATTTAAATTAAAGAAATATGAAAACCTGAAAAGGCCTGTGAGATAATGAGGGAAAATTATTTTCATGAACTTGGAGACAGGAAGACCCTTCTATGCCAAATATAAAATTCAGAAACCATATATAAAACAATTGATAATTTTGAGTACAGAAATTTTAGCATAAAAAGTAAAACAATAAACAGAAAAACTGTTTGCAAGCTGGGCACAATGGCTTATGCCTGTAATCTTAGCACTTTGGGAGGACAAGACAGGAGGATTGCTTGAACCCAGGAGTTCAAGACCAGCCCGGGCAACATAGCAAGACCCTTCCCTACAAAAAAAAATTTAGCAGGATGTGGTGGCACATGCCTGTAATCCCACCTACTCAGGCAACTGAGGTGGGAAGATTAATTGAGCCTGAGAGGTTGAGGCTCCAGTAAGCCATGATTGTGTCACTGCACTCCAGCCTGGGCAACAGGGCAAGATTCTGTCTCAAAAAGAAAAAAAGAAAAAAAGTTTGCAATATATCTGAAGACATATTTTTTAATACATAGAACTTACAAATGATGAAGAAAAAAATCATTAATTCAATTTAAAAAGTAGACAAGAGTTTAGACAAAAAATAAATACAAATGGCCCAAAAGCATTTGAAGAGGCCATTTAGGAAAGACAAATTAAACAACACTGTTATCAATTTAACTATAAGGTTGGCATAAATGCTCATGCATTATTATTCACAATAGCCAAGATATGGAAATAATCCAAATATCTATTAACAGATGAATGGATAAAGTGTGATACATACACACAATGAAATATTATTCAGCCTTAGAAAAGAAATAAATCCTACCATTTGCAGCAATGCCAATAGATCTGAATATGTACAGCTATTATGTATCTTAATAATCAAAAGTAAAAAATCTAAAAAATAAAAACTAAACAGACCTGTAAGACATTATGCTAAGTGAAATAAGTCAGTCAGAGAAGAACAAATACTGTATGATTTCCCCTTGTGTGAAGGACCTGCAGTAGTCAAACCTATAGCAGAAAATAGCATGGTGGTCACCAAGGTTGGGGAGAGGGAAATGGGGAGCTGCTGTTCAAAGTGTATAAAGTTCCATTTATAAACACAGTATTGCATTCTTGAAAACTGCTAAGAGAGTAGATTTTGAATGCTCGCACCACAAAAAGATGACAAGTATGTGATATAATGCATATGTTAATTAGTTCAATTTAGCCATTTCATAGTGTATACATATTTCACAAGATGTTGTACACAATAAATATATGTGTATATATTTGTGTATATATATAATTTTTGTCAAAAGAAAATTTTAAACGACATAAAACCAGATATTGGCAGACATTAAAAAGTATGTTTACTTATATCACAGTCATCTTTCCATATTAAAACTGCATCTATATCATTAAAAAGTAAATAATAAAGTTACTGTTACATTTTTTAATACATAGAACTTACAAATGATGAAGAAAAAAATCATGAGGCGAATAAGTTGCAGAGATTTGCTTTACAACATAGTGCCTATGGTTAACAGTACCATGCAGTGCACTAAAACATTGGTTAAAAAGGAAGATCTCATATTGAGTGTTCTTACCACACACACACCAAAAAAATGATAAAGTTTAAAAAAGAAAACTTTTAGAGGTGATGGATGTATTCATTACTTTAATTGTAGTAATGGTGTCACAGGTGAATATAGATGTCCAAACTCAACTAACTGTATACGTTAAACATGTAAAGGCTTTTGTATTTCATTTATACCTCAATAAAGCTGAATGAAATGAAAACGCTTTCAAAATATACACTCTGAGCCCCACAGCAGAGAAACAAAAACTTACATATATTTTTAGTTGGAATGTAAATCACTACAATGTTTTAGGAGATAAATTTATAAGTATCCTTCAAAACTAAATTCCAAATACACTTGGATCCAGCAATTTAACTTTGCTCTCAGAGGCTCTTGGGAATTCCTCAAAAGGAGTCTGAAAGTCTGGGCACCATCAGAAGGGTTCTCTCTTCTTTTGGGAGTATGGAGAGTAACAGATTATTACCATTGGCTGTACAAAGAGGTCTCTGCATCACTTTCAAAAATTATTCTGTACTTCTGTACTACTACAGAATGTGAAACATTTGCTAATTTCTTGCTTTGTTGAGAAATTCTATCTGCTTCCTCTTTTTGATAGCGTCGTCTCAATACATACGTTAGAAAAAACAATTGCCTTTTTGTCTTCTAAACAAGGAAAAGAAAGTTTTGATTGGATGTCACCCAGACCCATGGTGGCTCTCTGAAGATAGTAATGAAAAGTCCCAACAACTCTGTCACCTGGTGGTTCCTTAGTTGCTCAGCCATAAGACAAGAAGACCCTGTCCCCTCCCCTGCTGAGTGAACAGGCCATTGGTAGGGCTCAGGGAAACTTAGCTCACTACAGACCTACCTTTTAGCTACAGTGGGAAGCAAATATTAGTTGACATTGTATTTGAAAAAAAAAAAAAAAGAGCTATAAAAATTTGATCAGTCTGTATCTTTACGTTCCATAACATAATCTCCAAGAAATATTGTCAAGAGAAAAAAGCAAGGTGAAGATTAGTATGTATTTGTATTCTCCAAAATGAATGTAAAAAGGTGGATCTGGACATGTGTATACCCAGAGTGTCTTCAAAAATAAATACAAAAAGCTGAAGACATTGTTCACATCTGAGGAGGGGGCCTGAGAAGTTGGTGGTCTGATGTGGGAGGGAGACAAGCATGTTGACATAGATGTTTGTACAGTGTTTGAAATTTTTACCATGTCATCCTACTATTTCAATTAAACAAACAAGTTAATAAAAAGCAAGTAAGTTAAATTATAACTACCTAAAGATTAAATATGTCATATATTCCAAAACAGGATACTTTACCCATTTAACCATGCAGATGATCTAAAATCTGCTTTTTCTTACTTTGATTTTTTAAAAAGCAACTTTTCTTGGTAATTTTTATCTCCACTTCAATCCTCTTTCTGGAAATTATATTTTTCCCTCTTCTTCCTTCTAAGAAAAAAAACATTGTGTTTGTTTTTTATTCAAGAATATACTTCCAGAGAAACATTTGGCTAAACTGTTAGATATCCTCCTTGGGTGTTTCCTAGGAGCAAAAAATGGGTGGGATGCATCACAGGTTTTATCTTAAAAGGTATTTAATTCTGAGCAACAGCAACTTTGTAAGTCAGAACATCTTCAAAAGAACTTAGTCAAAAATCAGGAGAATGGGAGTGATTCCTGGATATATCGTAAAATTTGCCTCATTATCTTCATTCCCTTAAGGACCAAAATGATCAGACCCCCTGCAGTAAATGCTTCACAGCAGAATGACAAAAAAAAAGAAAAAGAAAAAAAAAAACAGGCCCTTCTCCATTCTGGCTTCCTGATGGATCACCGGGTCCTACTGCAGGGTCCAGCTTTAAAGAAGGATTTCTTGAATGGAAAAATGAAAGAAACAGTAAAGGAATTTGCTCAACACCTACCTTAATTCCTGGAATTTGTTATCTAAATATAGAGTGAGAAAATGCACAAGGTCCAAAACACATGTGAAGAACACAACAGCAGTGGAATGAAGCCAGCATACCATGACCCAAAACTTCTTCAGGAACAAACCATACAATAGAAACTTAAATACAGATTAAGGGCCTGAATACTGAGAACTTATGCATATTATCTCAACTTACAAATCCAGTCAAATTGGCCCTTCATGACCCTAAACATACAGACACAGAGATAGAGATAGATACAGATTTATGCTACTTTTTGCCCAAAAAGGAAAGATTTGTTGACTACATTGAAATGGTTGAGATCTGAAGTTACTACTTAGCTATTTGGACCAAAGAAGCTTATTAATTAGCCAAATTTGCATTTCACCTGGCTTAAATATATTCAGACAAAGCAAAAAACAAAAAACAAGCAAACAAGTGATGAAACTACCTATTAAAAAAACAATGTTCTGATGGACTCTGTAAACACCAGCTTAATAGCATAACACCCCTTACCTGTAGGAGGGCCATGGTTCAATAAAGAAGCACTTAGATGGAGTGCCAGGGCACAACCCTTTACCAATTTGCTCTTTCTATACATCCTACCTGTACATTTTCTAGCCATTTATTTTTCAGATGTCAGAGTGTTCAGTAGGAAGTCAACTGATGAGACCATATTATGTCTATTTGCATTTTATCTACATAATTTATGAACTACATAAATTTTCTTTCAACAGTGCCCCTTTTGCTTGAAAATAAGTGACTTATAAAATTGTTTATCAAGTTATGCATATTATAATAAGGTTTAAGTATCAAAGGTTAATGGCCAAGAAGGTCAAGAATTATTTCCACTCTGGTTAAAAGTAGTAGTTAACTTTTAGAGCAAGATGTAATAAGCAATGTTTATTGCCTCTTAAATAAGAGTATAACATTTTGTGGTGGAGAGGTTGTCCTTCTTAACATTCAATACAACTTCAGTTGGATATCCTTATCCCACATCCATTGTTTTTTCATCAACCTCCCATCGAACTAGATTTATGAGTAGTTGTATTTAAAAGTCCCTGAATGCATTTTCCCACTGATAAAGTTTCAGTATATCAATAAAAAGATTCATATGTCAAAATCATCTCATTTTCCTGGGAGCCATCAACTATTCTCATAAGGATGGTAATGGGAAATTACCTTGGAAACATCTCTGGGAATTTAGGTCAAATTTATTGGTGTCAGGACACAGAATGTCACAACCAAATATTTGGGCTTATCTTTGTGTCCAGACGTCAGCTCACTTAATGAGGCCATGGAGAAAAGTGAACTTACTTAAAAATGTACCTTTTGCTGAGAGGAGAGACCGGTGACAGAATCTGAAAGAGCTAGTGTCAAAATAACATTTTAATTAGCTGTCCCCTGTGGAACTTAATTATAAGTTTCCCTGTCTTTTATAGGAATGAAATTTATCCTTATTTTCTACATATAGATTTTAAAATTTGATAGTACCAAAGAATTAATTATATACTCCAATGTTGCTTAAGACATGCTCATGAGTTGTGTTATTCCCTTGAAAACAACTAAAAAAGCAAAACTGAAAGAAGAAACTTTCTTTGAAAAACTAGAAAATGTTTGAATTCCTGAAAAATACTGCAAAAAGTGTGAAGATGGTTTAGAAGTATGACAAGATGTCACAATAGCACAAGTGTGTTATAGATCCCAGAACAAACTGGCAATGTTGACACCCTGGAGGAGGGATATATGTGAGGTGAGAACCTAAAGTCTCTTGGATGCAAAAATGAGAATAGGATATTCTTTTGACACACTTACGGCTCCAAGAAGCAGAGAAAGTTTCAGCTGCATGGAAAATCCCATAGTCAAGTTGTATTTGCAGGAAACATCTACCTGTTGGGCCTGAAGTGAGAGAAGAAGAGAGATGTTCACTCTGGACACTACGTGGCTGTTTATCTTCATTGGCTATGCAGAAGTAGAGAAAGATTAAAAGAGAACATTTATATTTGCATCATAAGAAAATTTATGCTAGCTTAGAACAAGTGTCTGACCTCCAGCTTTTACATGTATTCTGTGATTAGCTTGCCCATGATTTTGTGGTTTCTACAGTGTTTGCTTTCATATTTGAGTGAAAGTTTAAATGGGTTTATAGTCTGGGAACCTTGTCTCCTTTCTCAAGCACTTTGCTCCGCTCTCTTCTCATGTTCTGTTTCATGCTGCTGTAGAGGCTGTTTTCTCCCTTTTGAACATGACTTATTCAAATATGAATTCTCAAAAAAAAGGCCACCAGAGACCTATAAAATTTTTGAGGATAAAGAAAAGAGGAAAAGAGAAAAGGATCTGGAACATAAGAATGAAAGAAAGAAAAAAAAAAAAAACTTAATATGGTGATTGAAGCAGACAAGAATTTGACCAGCTTTTTGCAATGAATTTTTTTAAATCTGAAATAATTCCCTTTTATAAAAAAAGATATCAAAAAGACAAGAGGCAAAAGTCAGAAAATAAATTGCAAAACTACAGAAGATGATGAAATAAGAGTTGGCAGAAAAATTAGAAGCATAAAAGGGGAAAAATTGGAAGCAAAAATGGATCATAAAAATTAAGACAAAATTGAAAACTGTGAACACGAGTATAAACACCGCAAAAAACAAAAAAGATAAAGATGATTAAAGTGAAACAAATAGAAGAGAAATAAATAACTAAATACAGAAAAATAAATAGAAAGAAGAGGAGCAAATCAGACTCAAAGTATGCATAGTTGAATCCCCCACATCCTCATAGAAAATAGGTCCAATATAATGAATTCCCCCACATCCACATTCAAAGTAAGTCCAATGTAAATAAAACTTAACAAAGTTATCAAAAGTTAATAAATCAATAACACTCTCAAGAAATAAACAGACATGAATCTACATACTTAAAGAAAATATTTGATTCCAGGAAAAGTTACACCAAGAATTCTACAACAAGACATATTGTAGTAATGTTTCTGGACATTAAAGAAATAATAAATAAAATTATATTTTATCAAAATATAAGAAAATAATAAAAATAAGAAAGAGATTTTGGGGCAAAAAGGCAAAAACATTAAGATGCTCACAAGTGAAAAAATAGCCTCCACAGAAGCATTCAGTGGAACATGAGCAGAGCTGAGCAAAGCATTTGAGAAAGAAGATAAGATTCCCCTCTTTTTATACCCATCTGAACTCTCATTCTAGTGTGAAAGCAAGAGACAAAACATTTGATAACATTAAAAAGAGATAGATAATATTGTCATCCTACATTCATCTTGAAAGACCAAAGCATGAATATCAGCCCACCTACACATGGAAAAATAAGCCCTGAATTGAATTAATTGAATACACCAGACTAAAACAAATGTAATGATTAGAGACTCTCAGGTAAATATAAATGTCCCAAATCAATATTTTGAAGAAGTAGAGGAAGGAAATGTGAGACGTGATGAAAATATACTAATTTCATTTTTTAAAATTGTGCTCCAAATGCATTGTTTAAACCCCATAAGATGAATAATAGAAGTAAAGGAATATTTAGCAGCACAAAATATATTCTGAACAGCACAAAGAAAGAAATGATAATAGGAAAATATAAATTGCATGATTAGATACTTGGAAGAGATGATTGTCATTATTCTAATCAACCCTTCTCCCTACCACACACACCCCCCTAAAATATCATTACCATATCATAACAGATACAGGTTCAGAGTGAGATGCTACCAAAATCTTTAGAAAACTAATGGTTCTAATGCTATTTAAACTGTTTCAGAACATTTAAAAGTGTATTCTTTAAATTCTTCATGAAATGAGGAAAATAATAAACTGTGCATCCAATAAGAAAACACACACACACACATAAAATTACAGATTTAAAAAATCCCAAATGAAACACAAAAAACAGAATCCTAAAACATGTTTTTAAAATAATATACCAAGAATAAGTAGGCTTTATTTGTAAGATATCAAGATATTTCCATTTTTAAATGTATGAATAAGATTTATCATAGATTCATGTTAAATTAAAAAGAAAAATGATTTGTAGAGTTTCACGTTAAATATTTTTGAAAAATTCAGCATCCATTTTAATTAAAAAATCTTAACCCATGAATATTAAGAATATTTAAAATTTGATAATACCTACCTATTAAGCATTGTGCGTAATAAAAAACTGGAAGCAATCCCATTAACATCAGAATCAAGACAAGCATATCTACTGTCATTTAATATTACTCAACTTTGCATACTATTTCCAAATAAATTGATAATGTACCTTGAAATCTCCTCAAATCAACTGAAAGTCCCTTACAAATAACAATTGAAGTAATAATAATACAATACACTAGAAGCAAATAATTTACTTACAATATCTACAAAGATAATAAAATACTTAGGGGTCAACTTGCTTAGGGATACACAGGAATAAATAAAATACTTAGACATTAACAACAGATGTGGTAGAACTATAGGATAAAAGTCTAAATGTGCCCAACAGACAAAAGTGGTGATTTAAACAAATGAAAGATAGATTATGTTCTTGGAGAGAAAGATTTAATATATAAAGCTGTTATTCTGCCTAATTAATCGATTAATTTATCATGGAACCAGACTCTGGATCCCTCCATCTCAGCTTCCGGCTACCAGCTACCAGCCTCTCCTAGGCAGGTGGCTACTGACTTGCAGGCCTCAGTCTCGGCTGAGAGACTTAACAAGGAGCCCAGAACAAGGGTGTGATGCTAATAAATCCCAGAAAGTGCTTGATGTTTCATGCTCCCAGGACCCTGGCAAGAAGAAGTTTGGTGTTGACCAGTGTGATTATGCTAAATCCACCTGACCTTCAAAGGATCAGGAGGGAGGAGCATGGGTGGGCTAAATCATTCCCAGTCTGAAGGATTGCTGAGAAACACAAAGTTAAAGTTGAGCAGCGAAAGACTCCTTTGCCTTTCAGAACCAGTGAAATTCAGCACCTCCAGCACCAGACCTGAGCTTGATAACCCACAAAAGAAAATAACTCTTTATGACCACAACTCCGGAAACTGCAAACAAAACAAAACAGAAAACAAGACAGATCTAGAAGACAATTCTAAGGAGAAAAACAAAGCAAAACATACACACACACACACACACACACATACCCCACAAGAAGATTGAGAAGCCTTGAGAAACACAAAATTGTTGTAATGAGAAATGTGAAACTGTGGAAAATATTTTAAGCTTGTCTTTCAACCAAAGAACTATATTTTAAACAGCTCCATGTAGTTTTCCTAAAAATCAATAGAGATCAATAAGCCAACAGAAATACAGGCAAAAGTAACAGATAGTGTGAAAAAAAGTAGACTCTCAGGACCCCAAACTCACTGTGCCAAAGGTGGGAACTGAGTCGTGCAAAGCTGCCTTCCTTTTGCTCCCAAGCAGAGAGCTGTGATTTCACAACCCTGTATCATAGCCTCATCCATAAGCCAGATTCCTGCAAGGAAAGAAGGTCATGTTTCTCCCTAGTGGGCTCTACCTCTTTTAGGATGTATAACCCACTGTTTGGGGTGAGGAAAGGAAGAAAGCACTTTCCATTCCCCAGGCAGAGCTGGTTCTGGGTGGACAGTGGGTTGGGGGCTGGATGTCCTGTGCAGTGGGGGCAGCCAGCACAGTCACGGGCAGAGCCCTGATGGCACCTGGGAGCATTCAGAGGGTCAGCTGAGTCTTCAGCACCCCCAGGTTTCAGCACTAGGCCTGCTACAAATTAGCCCTAAAACCAAGTTCTGTTAAATCTCACCCTGACAATGCCAATTACCAGCTTCTTTTCTCAGGTACAGGAGAAGGGCAAGAACAGAAATCATTTGCGTGCCTACCTCAAGATGAACACATAACTGACTTTTTCATCTACCCCTTCCTTTCACTTGTAAAATGCAGATTCACTGAGCACTAATCAGAGCCTCTCAAGAATGTAACTACCTGCCTCATTGCCTACCCTCCCTCCTTTTCAAGAATTGCTGGCTAGGGGTGGTGGCTCATGCCTGTAATCCCAGAACTTTGGGAGACCAACATGAGCAGATCACGAGGTCAGTAAATCGAGACCATCCTGGGTAACACAGTGAAACCCCCTCTCTACTAAAAATACAAACAATCAGCCAGGCATGGTGGTGGGTGCCTGTAGTCCCAGCTACTCAGGAGGCTGAGGCAGGAGAATTACTTGAACCCAGGAGGCAGAGGTTGCAGTGAGTCGAGAGTCGAGATCATGCCATTGCACTCCAGCCTGGGTGACAGAGCGACACTCCATCTCAAAAAAAAAAAAAAAAAGAATTACCCTCCTGCTCGTTCTTTGTTCTTTCCTCTTTAAATACTGAAGTTCCCGAAACCATCTTTGGAAAAACCACAGAACACAGATGCTCCTGTGGTTTGTGTTTTTCCTGGGCTCCTCCTCAACCTTGACTAAATAAACCTCAAATCAATTGAGACCTGCCTCAGTCACTTTTTTGTTTACAACAGTCGCGGACAAGGAAACAAAATGACTCTTCAACATATGAAAAAATGCTCAATTTTGTTGACTATAAGATGAATGCATATGAAAACTATACTGAGATACTATTTCTAACATATCAAATTGCAAAGATCAAATATTTGGTAACCCACTGTTTGGGGTGAGGAAACAAAGAGAGCACTTTTTGTTCCCCAGGCAGAGCTGCTCCATGCTAGGAGGGTCTGTGTGGGCAGTGGGCTGGGGGCTGGATGCCCTGTGCAATGGGGGCAACCAGCAGTGTCGTGGGCAGAGCCCTGCTGGCACCTAGGAGCATTCAGAGGGTCAGCTGTGTCTTCAGCAGCCCCAAGTTTCGGCACTAGGCCATGCAATGCCACATTATCAATTAAACAGGCTTCCAGCATTCATCCAGGAACTTCCAGGAGAAAAGTATGCTTGCAGATCCAAAGGAATGACAAAATATGAAGCCCTAAATCATTAATAAATAAAGACCTGGTTCTATTTTATGTAGCTGTGCAAAGTCTCTCTGCATGTTCTAGTCATGGGGCATGTAAGTGATGAGTCCAGGGACACATAGCAAAAAACAAGGCAGAATTTAAACAAACTCAGCTTGATTTTGTATGCTTGTTCCATAAATCTGGGGTTCTCAGGGGGCTCCCAAAGGGAGATCTTAAAGTGCAGTTTCCCGCTCTACCCCATGACTGTTTTTCAGCACCACACCTCTCACACCCAATGTGTGGGATTTTTCTTACACCAATCAATTCACCGACTCTCCATACACCAGCTGTTGTCCTACAATTCAATCCAGTTCTGACACTGTCTATCTGGAGTTACCATCAGTCCCCACAAGTTAAAGATCCCTCAAGGCTGCCTCTGCTTCAGATGCCAATAGCTAATTCCGGGCCTCTCCTATTTCTGACCAACCAATTATAAATTGGATAAAATCTTGGCTATTAATCCCATGACCCCCTCCCCAGTTTCAATAATTTGCTAGAACGGCTCACAGAACTCAGGGAAACAGCACTGGTTATTACTGATTTATTATTTTAAAAAATACAATTCAGAACCAGTCAAATGGAAGAGAAGCATAGGACCATGTATGGGAGGGAGAGGGGTGCAGTGCTGCTGTGTTCTCTCCGGGCACAGCACCCTCCCAGCACCTCCATGTGTTCATCAACCCAGAATTGCTCTGAACCTTGTATAGGGTTTGTGTGTGTGTGTGTGATTTTATTGTGTAAACATGATTGGTTAAGTCATTGGCCATTGGTGAGTGAATCTATCTACAGTCCTTCTCCTCTCCAAAGGTTCATTCCTTTGGCAACCAGCCCCCATCCTGAAGCTATCTAGGAGACCCAACCACCAGTTATCTCATTAACATTCAAAAGACATTCTAATCACTTATGAGATCCCAAGGGTTTTAGAAGCTGTGTGTCAACAACAGGGCAAAGACCAAATATGAATATTCCTTGTTGTGTCACAAGCCCCATATCATCTTACATAGCATGTTAGGGGTGTAACTCTACAATTTTTTAGCATGTATAGTCTTCAGGTGACTGAGCATGCACACTGTGGGGTCACCACACATCCCACGCACTTCTGTCATAAATAGTTCACGGTACCTGATCTCAGAGTCATTATCTAGTGAAGGAAAGTCGTGTGGACTACACTCTTTAATGGTAGCTGGAGAGCTGTAGTTTTATCTCCATGCTTCCTTTCTTTTCTCAAGCCATTAAGAGTCTCCTATGGTACCACCTACTTACAAAGATCTAAAATAAAGCCGATTACAAAGACTGAGATGGCTGAACAGGAACAGCTCCATTCTGCAGCTCCCAGCAAGATTGACACAGAAGGTGGGTGCTTTCTGCATTTCCAGCTGAGGTACCCAGTTCATCTCATTGGGACTGGTTGGACAGTAGGTGAAGCCCACAGAGGGTGAGCTGAAGCAGGCTGGGGCATCACTTCACACAGGAAGTGCAAGGGGTCAGGGAATTCTCTCCCCTACCCAAGGGAAGCTGTGAGGGACTGTGTCATGAGGAATGGTGCACTCCAGCCCAGATACTGCTCTTTTCCCATGGTCTTCACAACCTGCAGACCAGGAGATTTCCTCTGGTGCCTATGCCACCAGGGCCCTGGGTTTCAAGTACAAAACTGGGTGGCCGTTTGGGCAGACACCGAGCTAGCTGCAGGAGTTTTTTCTTTTTTTTCCATACCCCAGTGGCGCCTGGAATGCTAACGAGACAGAACCGTTCACTCCCCTGGAAAGGGGGCTGAAGCCAGGGAGCCAAGTAGTCTGGCGTGGGGGGCCTCATCCCCAAGGAGCCCAGCAAGCTAAGATCCACTGCCTTGAAATTCTCACTGCCAGCACAGCAGTCTGAGGTTGACCTGGTAGGCTGGAGTTTGGTTGGGGAGGGGCATCCACCATTGCCGAAGCTTGAGTAGGTGGTTTTACCTTCACAGTATAAACGAACCACCAGGAAGTTTGAACTGTACAGAGACCACCACAGCTCAGAAGGCTGCTTTGGCCAGGCTGCCTCTCTAGATTCCTCCTCTCTGGACAGGGCATCTCTGAAAAAAAGACAGCAGCCCCAGTCAGGGGCTTACAGATAAAACCCACATCTCCCTGGGACAGAGCATCTGGAGGAAGGGGCGGCTGTGGGCACAGCTTCAGCAGACTTAAGTGTCCCTGCCTGACAGCACTGAATAGAGCAGCGGCTCTCCCAGCACAGTATTTGAGCTCTGCTAAGGGTCAGACTGCCTCCTCAAGTGGGTCCCTGACACCTGTGTATCCTGACTGGGAGATACCTCCCAGTAGGGGATGACAGATACCTCATACAGAAGAGCTCTGCCTGGCGTCTTGTGGGTGCCCCTCTGGGATGAAAATTCCAGAGGAAGGAACAGGCAGCACAATCTTTGCTGTTCTGCAGCCTCCACTGGTGATACCCAGGCAGATAGGGTCTGGAGTGGACCTCCAGCAAACTCCAGCAGACCTGTAGGAGAAGGGTCTGACTGTTAGAAGGAAAACTAACAAACACAAAGGTATAGCATCAATATCACAAAAAGGAAGTCCACTCAGAGACCCCATACAAAGGTCACCAACATCAAAGACCAAAAGTAGATAAATCCACAAAGATGAGGAGAAACTAGCCCAAAAAGGCTGAAAATTCCAAAAACCGGATGCCTCTACTCCTTCACAGGATCACAACTCCTCATCAGTAAGGGAACAAATCTGGACAGAGAATAAGTTTGACGAATTGACAGAAATAGGATTCAGAAGGTGCATAATACAAACTCCTCTGAGCTAAAGGAGCATGTTCTAACCCAATGTAAGGAAGTTAAGAACATTGAAAAAAGATTATATGAATTGCTAACTAGAATAACCAGTTTAGAGAAGAACATAAATGACCTGATGGAGCTGAAAAACACAGCACAAGAACTTCGTGAAGCATACACAAGTATCAATAGCTGAATCAATCAACCAGAAAAAAGGATACCAGAGATTGAAGATCAACATAATGAAATAAAGCATGAAGACAAGATTAGAGAAAAAAGAATAAAATGGAATGAACAAAGCCTCCAAGAAATATGGGACTATGTGAAAAGACCAAATCTATGTTTGATTGGTGTACCTGAAAGTGACAGGGAGAATGGAACCAAGCTGGAAAACACTCTTGAGGATATTACCCAGGAGAACTTCCACAACCTAGCAAGACAGACCAACATTCAAATCAGGAAATACGGAGACCACAGAGATACTCCTCGAGAAGAGCAACCCCAAGACACATAATTGTCAGATTCGCCAAAGTTGAAATGAAGGAAAAAATGTTAAGAGCAGTCAGAGAGAAAGGTCAGGTTACCCAAAAAGGGAAGTCCATCAGACTAACAGCGGATCTCTCAGCAGAAACCCTACAAACCAGAAGAGAGTGGGGGCCAATATTCAACATTCTTAAAGAAAATAATTTTCAACCCAGAATTTCATATCCTGCCATACTAAGTTTCACAAGCAAAGGAGAAATACAATCCTTTACAGACAAGTAAATGCTGAAAGATTTTGTCACCAGCAGGCCTGCCCTACAAGAACTCCTAAAGGAAGCACTAAACATGGAAAGGAACAACTGGTACCAGCCACTGCAAAAAACTACCAAATTGTAAAGACCATTGATACTATGAAGCAACTGCATCAACTAATAGGCAAAATAATCAGCTAGCATCATAACGACAGGATCGAATTCACAGATAACAATATTAACCTTAAATGTAAATGGGCTAAATGCCCCAATTAAAAGACACAGACTGGCAAATTGGATAAAGAGTCAAGTCAGCATCAGTGTGCTGTATTTAGGAGACCCATCTCATGTGCAAAGACACACATAGGCTCAAAATAAAAGGATGGAGGAATATTTACCAAGAAATGGAAAGCAAGAAAAAGCAGGGGTTGCAATCCTAGTCTCTGATAAAACAGACTTTAAACCAACAAAGATCAAAGTAGACAAAGAAGGCCATTACATAATGGTTAAGGAATCGATGCAATACGAAGAGCTAACTGTCCTAAATATATATGCACCCAATACAGGAGCATCCAGATTGATAAAGCAAGTTCTTAGAGGCCTACAAAGAGACTTAAACTCCCATACAATAGCAGTGGGAGACTTTAACACCCGACCATCAACATTAGATAGATCAACGAGACAGAAAATCAACAAGAATATTCAGGACTTAAACTCAGCTCTGGACCAAGCAGACCTAATAGACATCTACAGAACTCTCCACCCCAAATCAACAGAATATATATTCTTCTCAGAGCCTCATTGCACTTATTCTAAAATTGACCACATATTTGGAAGTAAAACACTCCTCAGCAAATGCAAAAGAACAGAAATCGTAACAATCTCTCAGACCACAGTGCAATCAAATTAGAATTCAGGATTAAAAAACTTACTCAAAACCGCACAACTATGTGGAAACGGAGCAACCTGATCTTGAATGACTCCTGGGTAAATAATGAAATTAAGGCAGAAATAAAGATGCTCTTTGAAACCAATGAGAACAAAGACACAATATACCAGAATGTATGGGACACATTTAAAGCAGTATGTAGAGGGAAATTTATAGCACTAAATGCCCACAAGAGAGAGCAGGAAAGAGCTAAATTGACACCCTAATATCACAATTGAAAGAACTAGAGAAGCAAGAGCAAACAAATTCAAAAGCTAGCAGAAGACAAGAAATAACTAAGATCAGAGCAGAATTGAAGGAGATAGAGACGTGAAAAAACCTTCAAAAAATCAATGAATCCAGGAGCTGGTTTTTTGAAAATATCAGCAAAATAGATAGAACACCAGCAAGAATAATAAAGAAGAAAAGACTGAAGAATCAAATAGATGCAATAGAAAATGATAAAGGGGATATTACCACCAATCCCAGAGAAATTCAAACTACCTTCACAGAATGCTATAAACTCCTCTACACAAATAAACTAGAAAATCTAGAAGAAATGGATAAATTCCTGGACACATACAACCTCCCAAGACTAAACCAGGAAGAAATCAAATCCTTGAATAGACCAATAACAAGTTCTGAAATTGAGGCAGTAATTAATGGCCTACCAACCAAAAACAGTCCAGGACCAGACAGATTCATAGCTGAATTCTACCAGATATACAAAGAGGAACCGGTACCATTCCTTCTGAAACTATTCCAAACAATAGAAAAGAGGGAATCCTCCCTAACTCATTTTATGAGGCCAGCACCATCCTGACACCAAAACTTGGCAGAGACACAACAAAAAAAGAAAATTTCAGACCAATATCCCTGATGGACATCGATGCAAAAATCCTCAGTAAAATACTGGCAAACTGAATCCAGCAGCACATGACAAAGCTTATCCACCATGATCAAGTCAGCTTCATCCCTGGGATGCAAGGCTGGTTCAACATGCACAAATCAATAAACGTAATCCATCACATAAACAGAACCAATGACAAAAACCACATGATTATCTCAATAGATGCCAAAAAGGCCTTCAACAAAATTCAACAGTCCTTCATGCTAAAAACTCTCAATAAACTAGTTACTGATGGAACGTATCTCAAAATAATAAGAGTTATTTATGAAAATCCCACAGCCAGTATCATACTGAAAGGGCAGAAACGGGAAGCATTCCCTTTGAAAACCAGCACAGGACAAGGATGCCCTCTCTCACCATTCCTATTCAACATAGTATTTTAAGTTTTGGCCAGGGCAATCAGGCAAGAGAAAGAAATAAAGCGTATTCAAATAGGAAGAGAGGAAGTCAAATTGTCTGTTTGCTGATGACACGATTGCATATTTAGACAACCTCATCATCTCAGCCCAAAATATCCTTAAGGTGATAAGCAACTTCAGCAAAGTCTCAGAATACAAAATCAATGTGCAAAACTCACAAGCATTCTATACACCAATAACAGACAGAGAGCCAAATCATGAGTGAACTCCCATTCACAATTGCTTCAAAGAGAATAAAATACCTAGGAATATAAGTTACAAGCGATGTGAAGGACCTCTTCAAGGAGAACTACAAACCGCTGCTCAAGCAAATAATAGAGGACACAAATAAGTAGAAAATCATTCCATGCTCATGGATAGGAAGAATCAATATCATGAAAATGGCCATACTGCCTAAAGTAAGATATAGATTCAATGCTATTCCCATCAAGCTACCACTGACTTTCTTCACAGAATTGGAAAAAAGCTACTTTAAATTTCATATGGAACCAAAAAACAACCCGTATAGCCAAGATAATCCTAAGCAAACGGAGCAAAGCTGGAGGCTACCTGACTTCAAACTTCACTACAAGGCTAAAGTAACCGAAACAGCATAGTTGGTACCAAAACAGATATATAGACAAATGGAACAGAACAGAGGCCTCAGAAATAACACCACACATCTCCAACCATCTGATCTTTGACAAACCTGACAAAAACAAGCAATGGGGAAAGGATTCCCTATTTAATAAATGGGGTTGGGAAAACTGGCTAGCCATATGCAGAAAACTGAAATTGGACCCCTTCTTTACACCTTATACAAAAATTAACTCAAGATGGATTAAAGACTTAAATGTAAGACCTAAAACCATAAAAACCCTAGAAGAAAACCTAGGCAATACCATTCAGGACATAGGCATGGGCAAAGACTTAAACAGCAAAAGCAGTTGTAACAAAAGCCAAAATAGACAAATGGGATCTAATTAAAGAACTTCTGCTCATCAAAAGAAACAATCATGAGAGTGGACAGGCAACCTACAGAATGGGAGAAAATGTTTGCAATCTATCCATTTCACAAAGGGCTAATATCCAGAATCTACAAAGAACTTAAACAAATGTACAAGAGAAAAACAAACAACCCCATCAAAAAGCGGGCAAAGTATACGAACAGACACTTCTCAAAAGAAGACATTTATGCAGCCAACAGACACATGAAAAAATGCTCATCATCACTGGTCATTAGAGAAATGCAAATCAAAATCATTAATGAGATACCATCTCACACCAGTTAGAATGGCGATCATTAAAAAGTCAGGAAACAGATGCTGGAGAGGATGTGGAGAAATAGAAATGCTGTTACACTGCTGGTGGGAGTGTAAATTACTTCAACCATTTTTGAAGACAGTGCAGTGATTCCTCAAGGATCTAGAACCAGAAATACCATTTGACCCAGCAATCACATTACTGGGTATATACCCAAAGGGTTATAAATCATTCTACTATAAAGACACATGCACACATATGTTTATTGCAGCACTATTCACAATAGCAAAGACTTGAAACCAACCCAAATGCCCATCCATGATAGACTGGATAAAGAAAATGTGGCACATATACACCGTGGAATACTATGCAGCCATAAAAAAGAAGGAGTTCATGTCCTCTGCAGGGACATGGATGAAGCTGGAAACCACATTCTCAGCAAACTAACACAGGAACAGAAAACCAAACACCACATGTTCTCACTCATAAGCGGGAATTGAACAATGTGAACACGTGGACACAGGGAGGGGAACATCACACACTGGGGTCTGTTGCGAGTGGGGGGCTAGGACAGGGTAGCATTAGGAGAAATACCTAATGTAGATGACGGGTTGATGGATGCGGCAAATCCCCATGGCACATGTATACCTATGTAACAAACGTGTATGTTGTGCACATGTACCCCAGAACTTAAAGTATAATACTAAAAAAAAAAAAAAAGAAATTAAATAATTCACTATCTGGTGATTATCATCTCATTTGACTTTGTAGTCCTTCAGTAGTATAGTAATGTAATAGTTTCTGTTTATTACTTAAGTTTTCTCAGTGTCTGAAAGGATCAATTAATTATGTCATCGTATAAACTGGGTTCAGGGGACTATGTTACATTTATCTTCTCGCCAAAATACACTGTGAAAACAGCACAAGCCACAAAGTCAAATGCTTTGTATTGATGTGAACATACAGAATATGAAGGGAAGGCAAAATTCTAATATTTACAGATTTAGCCCTCTCAAATTTTTCTAAAATCAAGTTAATTTTTGTAGGTCAAGAAAAGATCATTTGTGATGACTATCTCTCCAGGACATATCACCCTCCATTATGAAACAGAGTGAAGACTGAAATTTATACACTAGTGAATCAACTGGTGCCAAAAATAATAAGCTTTCCATATGCTCAGGTGATTTGATCTATCATCCTCCTAGCTATGCTCACTCATTTCTCATATGTGGCCAAACTGGTAAAACCTTAAAAGAAAAAGTAATTTAGCATTGGCATGGTTAGTTAATTATCATCTGGAAACCCTTGCATTTTGAATAATCTCTGGCATAGTTTAGCCTGCTGGCCTGAATGTTCTATCATCATATGACAAGACATAAAACAGTAAATGAATTACAGTAAAGATTATTAATACTTCTAAATTATAAGATGACTCATAGAAGGACTTAAAGGATGTTTTCCTCTGAGCATATTACATCTGGAATTCAGCCTTGATGAATAGTACTCAAAAAGCATAAAATTAAGTTGTCATACTCAAATCATGATTACTTTCTTACAAAAGAAAAAAAATGGAAAAAGAAGAGAAAATAAAAAGAGAATTTTAAAGTTTGTAGTGCAAAGAATTTCCACAGAGTGAAATCAGATTGTTGACCTTAAGTCTCCCCTTTATTGAGGCTGCATGAATAGAAAACATTGTTAGATCTTTCTGCAGGCTTAAAGGTATTCCTGGGCATATTGTTAGAGTACATTTTTTGTGATAGGAAGTATGTAATGGGAAAATCAACCTTCATAAATATTTGGACATCATTTTGTGGCTAAATGTCAGGGGAAATTGTTCATAATCACAAACTCCTCTCCAGTGAGACTAAGTGAGTGAGTTCATTATCCTTAGCAGAACTCTGGTGCTTCAGTGAGTGAGTTTATTATCCTTAGAAGAACTCTGGTGCTTCAGCCTTGGACTGGATGCTCCAGTCTCCCATTTGAGAAGCTTCAGTCACTGCTGGGAGGCAGTTAGACCTGGTTATTGAGCCCAGTTACCACCGTGCTCAGCTCCCAGATGCCTCATGAGAGATTTTCTTAGCATTTCAATTCTCTTCTCCCAGTGATCTGTGCGTGTTACAGCACTTGGTTTCTGTAGGATTCTGTCTGTGGATCCTCATAGCTCAGTGCCCAGGACATTAGCAGAAACCAGAGTCCCTGGAAGGAACATTGAAATAAGAATCATAGAGACAAGTGAGCAGAGAATGCTGGAGCCACCGAGTTATGCTAGAAAAATCTAATCTTGGGTGTGTAAGTCATAGCCTACTGTGTTTTCCTTCCCACCCACTGTTAGGGGACCGCACTCTAGTCTGGGTGCTGACGCTGGAGGCAACAGAGTTACGGTGACTGTGGAAAACCAGAGGCCACAGCCCAGATTGTCTTTATCTATTTTGATTTCATTCAATTCCATTCAAATATATTTAGCAATTACTAAGTGCAAGTCTTCTATTGGGAGCAGTTTCAAGTTGAAATGTGTTACCACATTGTCCCCATAAGGCATAAATATGTACTAGATACACTAGAATTTCCACTATTTTATGACTCAATTGCCTCTCAGTCCCCAGTGAGGCACATAAGCCATTTATCAAGCCAGGAGCTTTAAATTTTGAATTAGAAACTATGGTCACTGTTATTGGATGGGAGTAACAGAAAGTCATAATGTGATAAAAGGACTAAAAAGACCAGGGTTGCCCTTCTTGAACTGTGACTTCCAAAATCGTGTTTGAATTTTCTGTGCCTATGATCAGTGGAGAGTGATCTACATAAATCACCTGATTATTTGTAAGCTCTAAAGAAGAATTTATACACGATCTGTGGTCTGTGGTTGTTCTCAGGAAAGGCAAGACAAATACACGTGAAACAACTAGTTATGTTAAATTTTAAGTACAGACTACAGTTTTTTAAAGATACAAACTGTAAACCATCTCTTTGTTCAGAGGAGCAAGAAATAATACATGGGTTGAAATAAACGTTAAACAGTTACGACTTCACCCAAATCTAGTAGGCAGTTGTGTTTAAGAGGAGACAGAGGACCCCCATATGACTGTAGGTAGTCATTAATATACCAGATATGGAGCAACAAGGATTCTACTTTGTCCAGGCCAGAGGCAGAATAAAATATTTGGTTTGGTAAAAGATCGCACAGACTAGATTTTAGAGGGTTGCCTGAAAAATAGGCAGAAAAGTTTGGAATTGGATACATGAAAAGAAAGGAAAAGAATCATTTGGGTTTTCTGCTGTGCTTTGTTTTTTGTTTTTGTTTTAGAGACAGGATCTCACTGAAGTGCAGTGGCACAATCACTGCAGCCTTCACCTCTTGGGCTCGAGTGATCCTCCTGCCTCAGCCTCTTGAGTAGCTGGGACTACATGCGTGCACCACCATGCCTGAATAATTTTTAAATGTTTTTAGAGACAGAGTCTTGCTATGTTGCCCAGGCTGGTCTCGAACTCTTGAGTTAAAGGGATCCTCTTGCCTTAGCCACCCAAAGTGCTGGGATTACAGGCGTGAGCCACAGCACCCAACCATTTGGGTTTTTTTTTTAAAAATAGGATAGCGACTCAGAGAAAGACTTGTTTATGGGTAATTAGTCTGACTTTGTTGTGTCTATATTCCACTGGTAGGAGGAGGTATTGAATATAAAGTTACTCTACCAGTACAAATTCCACATTGCATTTCCTAGAAACAGGATTTGACACACAATAAGATGATTTACTGTTTGTATCTTTAAAAAGATCACAGTCTGTACCTTAATACTTAATATACATGGTTGTTTCATGTGGATTTGTTACATGAAATATTTCTTGAGTAAATAAATGAGCCATTTTAAAGCTGAGAGTCTCAAATTCTCAACTGTTTGTAACATCAGCTAAAAGTATCCAAGCAGGTCCAAGAATAATAGAAAGCTTCCTGCAAGCAGGAAATTACTTAGACAGTTCATGTCTAATCCCAAAAGTGCATGCCCATTTGTTCTAGGAGTGTTTAAAATAATCAATAAAAAAACTAACATTGCATTGCTTTCTAGTTAAATGAACACTTTACCTTTTAAATCTTCAAATAAAACAACTTCCTCTGAAAGCTATACTGTGTTAACTCGGCTCTTCTTCTTCAGCCACTATCCTCCTCCTTGCCAGCACCCTGCAAAGAGCTTGTGCTACTTGTGAAGAAATAGAATCAAAGTCTTTCAAAGTTATCTTAGGCCCAGGGAAAACATGAGCCCCGTGGGTTACCCAAGCCTCTACTCACTTTTGTCTGCTTTCCTACTGCAACATCTGTCTCCATCCACCTTAAGTGAGGATGGAAAACTCCAGACAGCACTATTATGCATTCTGGGCGCTAATGAACCTTGATGGAATAAAATTGCATCCCTTGAATTGTTATTTTTCATCAGTAGAATCCCAGAATCCCATTTTTTTCCTTGCTGTCTCCTTGCCACTTACCACGATATGAAAAGATGCCTGTTATAAGGTGATTGTCCAGGAACTGGAAGCAGAGTTGAAATAGCTCCCAGTTCCTGGGACCAAAAATGGTCCTTTTTGGTTTTGCTCTCTCTTCCAGGCAAGAGGAGGATGGGTCCAAGCATACCCAAAGTTCAGTTTTGAGTGGACTGAAAACAATGGAATCCCTTTGCTTGCTGCCTTCACTCAGGAGTGGTGAAGAAGGGTCCAGGAGTTCCCACAGCAGGGCTGCACCTTGCTCCACAGGTCAATGGTGTAGAGAGCCTCTCTCCCATCCCCCAGCCCTGCACTCTTCCTCCACCCTGATCTCCATTGCTGGAAAGATTAGGGCTAGGTCTGGTCAAGGTCTCCTAACCCCAAGAAGACCAACATACCCATCCATGTATGCTGTTGAACTACAGAAAGTGGACAGACTAGGATGATTAAAGCTATGCTGAATACAGGCATTTAAAAAAGAAGAAGAAGAAGAAGAAGAAGAAGAAGAAGAAACGGTGGGTAGAGAGGTGGAGGATATAGGAGGGGACTGGGAAGGATGTAATGGGGTCCATGGAAGAGTCCGTGGGCCCAGGCATTCTCTAGACACTTGAAAGTACACAGATGAGGAGGCATAAAGAACAGAGTCTCAGTGGCTGCTCCAGAAACCCCAGCCATCCATTCCCTCACCTCCTGCTGAGAGACAACCAGACCTCTGGAAACAGGTTGTAACCCCAGAAATGCTGACTGTAACCTACAGGGTTTGAGCGATGGCCTTTCAGTCATTTGTCATGGTAGATGTTCAGTCTACCTTACCCATCTCAACTTCTTGGACCATGAGTACTGGAAACAGAACAAGTGTGTAACTGATGAGGATATTTGTTGATCTGAGTCTTTGGACAAAGTGGGCAGTGTGCAAAAGCAGGCGGTCTCCAGGTGGAGGAACTTCTTTGGAGTTCTGGACTTAGGGATCCAACATGGCCACTAGATTCACTCTTGGAAAGCAGCCATGGCCTTGACTCAGAGCTCATGTGAAAATGGATGCCTGACTCAGAGATCGGGTGACTCTGGCCTGCCATGCCATTTTTGAGATGGTTCTTTTTGGACTCCACTTCTGATGGGTGGAAAGGGTTCAAAGAACCCTGCCTGTCAATTGGGCATGGTACAGTTAAGAATCTGCTGGCCTGTCCCCAGTGGCATCTCAGCTTTTCATTAGAGAGGCGAAGCTTTTCCTGTGGGGAAACTTAATCTTCTACTCCTTTGCCTGAAGCAAAGCTTCTGACTCAATGGGATCCTCAATTCACAGAGGTCACCTAAACAAGTAGGCCCAGTATAGTGACATTTGGCTAAGCTGAAATGCCAGGTCAATACTGCAGTTGTCTAGCAACATCAAGCTGAAAGAAGACATATTTGCTTTGCTCGGTGGGCAGAGTTCAGACTCCTGGACCGACTGCTGCAGGTTAACAATACCTCTTCCTGGGCCATAGACTGTGGAACTGGATGATGACTAGCAACCACTGTCTGGATCACTCACATAGCTGCCCTCAGTAAGGCTCATGCTATAGGGGACTGGTTGGAATCATGCCTGAAAAGATCTGCACTACTACTAATTGTTGCCATCACTCCTGGATTTGTCCCTGCCCTGGACACGAACACAAAGGAAGGCTTCGAGTTTCTGACACAGAGGCTATCACTGCATGCCAGACTGAGACAATCACTGCTTGCCTCTGGCTGGGGAAATCCACATGGTGTGGAGGGTATGTCCTGCCCATAGCTGTCAGAGCTCTGTGACCAATGCTGACCCTGGCTGCTGGTTAGAAGACTCAGCCATGCTGATGTGACTTTTGAAACTAATGTGTGACAATGTTGAGCTTTACCTGAGCCCTATGCCTTTGGGAAGAACCCACCCCCACTCTGCTCACCCTTTTGTGTTGGGAGAAACAGGTTACTGTAAAATGCTCCCCTTCTCATGTGACTCAGATAAGGCTCAATGCTCCCCTTGTGTACCCATGACAAGGCTGGACACAGCCCCCTCCCTATGTCCATCTGTTGGGCATGATTAGCTGAACTGTTTGGCCTGCTGACAATCTGGATGAACAGAGTACTGGTGAACTTGACTGACTCAATCTGTGGTCAAGCTTCTCTCCTTCCCTCAGCCCTGAAATCTGTCCCACCATTGAGCAATGAACACAGAGCAACTCTAAAACATTCCTAGACAAACTGTCCCCTCAGGCCACAGGCTCATCCCACCTGCCACTGCTAATCCCACCTGCCCCTGCTAGTTCTTTCTAGCCATGATTACTCCTCCCCATGGAAAAAAAAAAAGCTCTCTTCCACTTGGCCTTTGAAATGCTTGCAGGTCTTCATTTTCTCTTTTGCAATAGTCCCCTTACTTATTGAATGAAGTCTCCTTTACCCAAGGACAAATTTGGTTTCCTTTGATGTCTGTGATGTGCTCGGTTTCCCAATCAGTTTGTTAATGACTTGCCTTCATGGCATAAGATACTCAGTACTGACCTGCTCATTTGACTCTGCTTCCCTCATTTTCTGCTGGTCCACACACCTGACTATTACAAGAGCTGTCCCCAAAAGGGAATTATGTCCTTCAGGCTGTTTACTGGATCACAGAGAGGATGGATGGTGTAGAACATGATATGGACTTATCCGGAAAATTTCAAAAGCTGAGGATTCTTCCTTACCATTCCTGGGCATAATGTACCATTCTTTCTCCTAAGAGCAACCCCAAGTCAGCTAGTTTGTCACACCCTCAGGGTGACTGACAAGCTGGCAGAGAAGGGGCTTCATGAAAAGACTTAATTGCGGCTAAATTTTGCTATTGTTTTTATATTTTAAATAGACTTTTTTTTTAGAGTAGTTTTAGGTTCACAGCAAAATGAGGCAGAAGGTACAGAGATTTTCTCTATCCTCCTTACCCCACAAATACACAGCCTCCTCCACTGTCAACAACCTGCACCAAAGTGGTACATTTGCTGCAATTGGTGAAACTACATTGACACATCATTATCACCCAAAGCTTAGAGTTTACATTAGGGTTTTCTCTTGGTGTTGTAAGTTCTATGGGTTTGGCAAGTGTAGCCATTATTATAGTATCATACAGAGTAGATTCACTGCCCTAAAAATTCTGTTTATCCCTCCCTCCCCCGCAATCTCCTGGGAATCACAGATCTTTTTACTGTCTCCATAGCTTTGCCTTTTCCAGAGTCCTATGTAGTTGGAATAATATAGTACATAGCCTTTGCAGAACAATTATATTAATAAATTTTTATTGTGGTAAAAACATATAGCATAAATTTACCCTCCTAACAACTTAAAGTATATAGTATAGCTTTTTTTCTTTTTTTGAGACAGAGTCTTGCTCTGTCACCAAGGCTGAAATGCTGTGACGCGATCTTGGCTCACTGCAAACTCCGCCTCCCAGGTTCAAGCCTCAGCCTCCTGAGTAGCTGGGACTACAGGCTCAACTACATGCACTTTGTTGTACAATAGACCTCTAGAACGTTTTTCATGTTGTATGACTGAAACTCTGTACCGAACAACTTCCATTTGTGGTTACTTCGTATACTATATGTAAATGAAATCATGAAATATTTGTGCTTTTGTGATTGATTTATTTCACTTAGCGTGATGTTCTCAAAGTTCATCCATGCTGCAGCCTGTGTCAGGATGTCTTTCCTGTTTAAGGCTGAATGATATACCATTGTGTGTATATGCCACATTTTCTTTATCCCTTCGTGTAACCATGCACATTTAGTTTGCTTCTACATCTTGGCTATTGGGAATAATGCTGCAATGAAGATGAAGATGCACATATCACTTCAAGATACTGTTTTTTAATTATTTGGGGTATACCATACCCAGAAGTGGGATTGCTGCATTATATGGTAGTCTTATTTTGAACTTTTTCAGAAACCTCCGTATGGTTTCCAATAGTATCTGCACCATTTTATAATCCCACCATCAGAGTGCAAGGGTTTCAATTTTCCCATACCCTCACCACACACAAACCTTCTGTTTGTTTGTTTTTATAGTGGTTATTCTAGTGGGTGGGAGGTGATGGGTCATTGTTGATTTGATTTGCATAATGATTAGTGATATAGAGCATCTGTTCATAAGCTTGTTGGTCATTGATGCATCTTCTTTGCAGAAATGGCTATTCAACCTCTTTGCATATTTTTTAAGGCTTTGTTATTTTTGTTGAGTTGTAGGACTTCTTTTTATATGCTGGATATTCACCCCTTATCTGATAGGTGGCTTGCAAATATTTTCTCCCATTATGTACATTGCCTTTGCACTCTGCTGATTTTTTCCTTTAACGTACAAAAGGCTTACAGTTAGATGTAGTCCTATTTGTCTATTGCTTTTCTTGTTTGTGCTTTAGAGGTTATAGTCAAGAAATCATTGCCCATTCCAATGTCATGAACATTTTTCCATTTTCTTATAGGAGTTTTATAGTTTCAGGTAGTACATTTAGGTCTTTAATTCATTTTGAGTTAATTGTGTATATGGTGTAAGAGAGGGCCCATTATCATTCTGTTGCAAATGGATATCCAGTTGTCTCAATGTTTTTTGTTGAAGAGAATATCTTTTCTCCACTGTGTACTCTTCACACTCTTGATGAAGATCACTTGACCATATACACAAGGGTTTATTTCTGGGCTCTCTATTCTGTTCTATTGGTCTGTATGTCTGTCTTTATGTCAGTACTATGCTATTTTGATTACCATTTTTTTTGTAATATATTTTGAAATCAGGAAGTCTAAGGCCCACCAGCTTTGTTCTTCTTTTTCAAGATTGCTTTGATGATTCATAGTTTTTTGAGATTCCATATGAATTTTAGGATTTTTTTACTTCCGTAAAAAATGCTATTGGAATATTTTAACAATATTAAGTCTTCCAATTTATGAAAATGGGATGTCTTTCCATTTATTTGTGCCTTCTTTAGTTTCTTTCAGCAATGTTTTATAATTTTTAGTGAAATATTTTGCTGTTTTGGATAGATTAATTCCTAAGTATTTTTATTCTATTATAAATTGACTATTTTCTTGATTTTCTTTTTTGGTTGTTTTTTGTTAGGTTATAGAAACACAACTAATTTTTGAGTGTTGATTTTGTATTCTGCAACTTTGCTGAATTTGTTTGTTTTAACATTTGCAATCTTTTGGCTTTTCTGCATACAAGATTATGTCATCTGGAAACAAAGATAATTTTACTTCTTCCTTTCCCTTTGGGATGACTTTCATTTTATTTTATTTTTTGCCTAATTGCTCTGGCTAGAACTCATAGTACTATGTTGACTAGAAGTGGTAAGGGTGGGAATTTTTGTCTTGTTTCTGATTTTAGAGGAAAAGTGTTTAGTTTTTCACCACTCTATGAATGTTACATACGTATAATGTTAACTGTGGGCTTTTCATGTATGACCTTTATTATGTTAAGGTAATTTCCTTGCATTCCTAGTTCATTGAGTGTTTTTTATCATGGGAGCTTTTTGAATTTTGCCAAATGTTTTTTAAGCTCCAATTGACATGATCATGTGATTTTTGTCTGTCATTCTATTAATGTTGCATATTACATTTATCAGTTTTTGTATGTTGAACCATCCTTGCACCACATTTGGTGCACTCTCATTTGGTCATGCTGTATAGTCTTTTTAATATGTTGTTGAATTTGTTTTGTTGGTATTTTGTTGAGGATTTTTTTCTCATCAATATCCAACAGGGATATTGGTCTGTAGTCTTCTTGTAGTATCTTTGTTTATCAGGATAGCTTTGTTATCAGGATAATGCTTACCTTTTAAGAGAAGTTTGGAATTATTTCCTTCTCTTCAATTTTTTAGAAGAATTTGAGAAAGATTGACATTAATTCTTCTACAAATGTTCTGTAGCATTCTTCATTGATGCCATCTGGTCCTCAGCTTTTCTTTGCTGGAAGGTTTTGATTAACCAATTCAATCTCCTTACTAGTTATAGGGCTATTCAAATTTTCTGTTTCTTCATAACTTAATCTTTATAGGTTGTATGTTTCTGGGAACTCATCCATATCCTTTAGTTTATCCAAGTTTTTGGTGGATGACTTAGTTATTTCAGGCTGCTGTAACAAAATATTATAGAATGAATGGCTTATAGACAACAGAAACATATTTCTTATAGTTATGGAGGCTGTAAGTCTGAGATCAGGGTGTCAGCATGATCAGGTTCTGGTGAGGACCCTCTTCTGGGTCATAGACTGCCAATTTCTCATTGTATGCTCACATAATAGAAAGAGAAACAAAGCTCTCTTTTGATATTATGAAAGTAACATCACTTTCCTAAGGGCACAAATTTATGAGGGCTCAATCCTCATGACTTGACTACCTCCCAAAGGCCCCACCTTCTAATACTATCACATTGGAGGTGAGTGTGTCATCATATAATTTGAGGGGATACATTCAGTGCATAACAATGTATAATTATTCAGAGTTGTCTCTTATAATCCTTTTTACTTCTGTGTCATCAGTAGTCATTTCCCCCCTTTTTTCTCTATTGTATTTATGCTTTAATCTTATATTTTTCTTTCCTCTGTTTAGTTTTAATATGCTTTTCTTTTTCCAGTTCATTCAGGTATAAAGATACCTTATTGATTTGAGCTCCTCCTCCTCCTCTTTCTTCTTCTTCCTCTTCTTGTTCCTCTCTCTCTCCTTTTTTTTTTTTTTTTTTTTGGCAGACATTTACCTCCTATAAACTTTCTTCTTAGTACTGCTTTGGCTATACCCTGTAAGTTGTGCTATATTGCTGTTTTCATTTGCCTCAAGATACGTTCTAATATCTCTTGGGATTTCTTCATTGACCCATTGGTTGTTCAAGAGTGTGCTGTTAAATTTCCAAATATTTGTTAGTTTTCCAGTTTTTCTACTGCTAGGGATTTCTAGTTTTATTCTATTGTGACTGGAAGAGATATTTGGTATGATTCCAATCTCTTAAATTTGTTAAGACTTGTTTTGTGGCCTAACACATGATCTATTCTGAATAATGCTTCATGTATGCTTGAGAAGAATGTGTGTAATATTACTTTTGGGTAGAATGTTCTGTACATGTTTGTTAGGCTTAATTGGTCTATATTATTCATTCAAGTCCCTTAATTTCGTATTGATCTTCTGCTTGTTTGTTCTATTCCTTATTGACAGTAGGGTACTGAAATCTTCTACTATTTTTGTGTTACTATTTATTTCTTCCTTTAATTAATCAATATTTGATTTATATATTTCAGTGCTCTGATATTAGGTGCGTATGTATTTGCAACTAGTATATTTTTCTGGTAAATTGACTCTTTTATTATTATATAAAGTCCTTGTCTCTTGTGACAGTTTATAAATTAAAGTCTACTTTGTCTGATATAAGAATAAGCACCCTTGCTCTCTTTTGGTTACCATTTATGTGAAACATCTTCTTTCATCCTTTCACTTTCAGTCTTTATGTGTTGTCCACCTCCAAGGTAAATTTCTTGTAGACAGCATATAGTTGCATCATCTTTGCTTTTTTTTTTTTTTTTTTTTTGAGACGGAGTCTCGCTCTGTTGCCCAGGCTGGAGTGCAGTGACGTGATCTCGGCTCATTGCAAGCTCCACCTCCCGGGTTCACGCCATTCTCCTGCCTCAGCCTCCCGAGTAGCTGGGACTACAGGCACCTGCCACCACACCCGGCTAATTTTTTGTATTTTTAGTAGAGATGGGGTTTCACCGTGTTAGCCAAGATCGTCTCGATTTCCTGACTTCATGATCCGCCCACCTCGGCCTCCCAAAGTGGCATCTTTGTTTTTAAAAATCCATTTAGCCATTCTGTCTTTTGACTGGAGAGTTCAACTCAGTTAAATTTAAAATAATTACTGATAGGAAGAGATTTACTATCGCGATTTTGTTAGTTCTTTTCACTTTGTCTCATAACTATTTCATCCCTCTTTTCCTCTCTTGCAGATTTATTTTGTGTTTTGTTAATTTTTTTTTGGATTGGCATACTTTGATTTCTTTCTACTTTTCTTTTGTTTATCTTCTATAGGTACATTTTTGTGGTTGCTATGGGGCTTACATAAAACATAGTGATTGGTTTTAAGCTGGTAACAACTTAACTTTAATCATATATGAAAACTCTGTTTGTGTACATTACCCCAGCCCTCCTTTATCTTTCTGACATCACAAATTATGTCTTTATAAATTGTGAATTCCTTAGCATAATTGGACAGTTAATAGTTATTTTTTATGATTTTTGTCTTTTAAGTTCTATACCAGAATTAAAAATGCTTTGCACACCACCATTACAGTATTACAGCATTGTTTTTATCTAAATATTTACCTTTACAGCAAGCTTTCTATTTTCTTACGCCTTCAGGTTGCTGTCTATTGTTCTTTGGTTTCAACTTTCAGGGCGCCTTTTAGCATTTCTTGTAATGCAGGTCTAGTGGTGAGGAACTCCTTAAGCTTTTGCATGTCTGAGAAAATCTTTATTTCACCTTCATTTTGAAGAACAGTTTTGTCAGTTTTGACAGATACATATTTTTGGTTGGCAAGGTTTTTTCTTTCAGGATTTTGAATATATGATCTCATTCTCTTCTGGCCTGTAAGGTTTCTGCTAAGAAATCTGCTAATTATCTTATGGTAGCTCTGTTGCGCATGACAAATTGCTTTTCTTTTGCTGCTGTTAAGATTTTCTCTTTGTCTTTGATTTTTAATAGTCTATTTATACCGTGTCTCAGTGTGGACCTCTTTGGATTCATCCTAGTTGCAGTCCTTTGAGCTTCTTGAATTTGGATGTCCATTTTGTTTCTCAGATTTGAGATGTTCTTGATCTTTCTCTCTTTCTTTCTTTCTTTCTCTCTTTCTCTCTTCCTCTCTTTCTTTCTTTTTCTTTTTTTTTAAATGGAGTTTCACTCTTGTTGCCCAGGCTGGAGTGCAATGGCATGATCTTGGCTCACCGCAACCTCTGCCTCCCGGATTCAAGCGATTCTCCTGCCTCAGCTTCTCAAGTAGCTGAGATTACAAGTGCCCACTACCATGCCCAGCTAATTTTATATTTTTAGTAGAGATGGGGTTTCTCTATGTTAGTTGGACTGGTCTCAAACTCGCAACCTCAGGTGATCCACCCACCTTGGCCTCCCAAAGTGCTGGGATTACAGGCGTGAGCCACTGAACCTGGCCTATTCTTTCTTCCAATAAGCTCCCTGTCCCTTTTTTAAAAATCTCTTTACTAAATTCTCATAATGCTATTCCTATCAAACTACGAATGACATTCTTCACACAACTAGAAAAAATATTTTAAAATTCACATGGGAAAACACAGCAGGAAAACAGCAGATAGGAGGCAGGACTAACTTGCAGCTCGCACTCAGATGAACACAGCAGTGTGTGGAGACCCATATCATAAGCGTTTGTTCCAAGAACTACCATAGGAATATATCAGGAAAAACAAGAGAATCCACAGATGCTCTGAAGGAGGGGGATTGCTGCTGCAAGCTCCATGAGACAGCCAAGAAACTGTGAGTTTGCTTGCTTTCTCACCAAGGAGGCTTGTAGCCTGGGGCAAGTTCTCAGTCCTGCTCACCAGCTCCCTGGAAATAAACTTGGTACTGTTGGAGGGGCACAGTGGGAGTGAGATTAGCCTTTTAGGCTGCAGCCTATATGGGAGCTGGGTGAGGCCTGTGGCTGCCAGCTATCCCCCATTTTCCTGATGACCTGTGTGACACAGCAGAGACAGCCATAATCCCTCGGGAGCATAATTCCATTGGCCTGGAAACCACACCCCCATCCATAGGTCTGGCACAGTGGCTCACACCTGTAATCCCAGCACTTTGGGAGGCCAAGGCAAGCAGATTACTTGAGGTCAGGAGTTCAAGACTAGCCTGGCCAACAGGGTAAAACCCCATCTCTACTAAAAATACAAAAATTAGGTAGGCATGGCTAATGTAATGGCACCTGTAGTTCCATTGTTTGGGAGGCTGAGACAGAAGAATTGCTTGAACCTGGGAAGTGGAGGTTGCAATGAGCTGAGATCACAGCTCTGTGCTCCAGACTGGGTGACAAAGCAAGACTCTATTTAAAAAAACAAAAAATTCCAGGACCAGACAGATTCACAGGTGAATTCTATCAGACATTCAAAGAAGAATTGGTACCAATCCTATTGACACTGTTTCAAAAGATAGAGAAAGACAAAATCCTCCCTAAATCATTCTATGAAGTCACTATCACCCTAATACCAAAGCCAGGAATGGATGTAACAAAAAAAGAAATCTACAGACCAATACCCCTGATGAACATAGATGCAAAAATCCTCAACAAAATAATAGCTAACAGAATCCAACAACATCTCATAAAGATAATCCACCATGATCAAGTGAGTTTCATGCCAGGGGTTCAGGGATGGTTTAACATCCACAAGTCAATAAATGTGATACACCATATAAACAGAATTAAAAACAAAAATTACATGATCATCTCAATAAACACAGAAAAAGCATTTGACAAAATCCAGCATCGCTTTGTGATTAAAACCCTTAGCAAAATCAGCATAGAAGGGGCATACCTTAAGGTAATAAAAGCCATCTATGACAAACCCACAGCCCACATTATACTAAACAAGGAAAAGTTGAAAGCAGTCCTCCGGAGAACTGGGCCAAGACAAGGACGCTCACTTTCACCACTTCTATTCAACACAGTATTGGAAGTTCTAGCGATAATTAGACAAGAGAAAGAAATACAGGGCATCCAAATCGGTAATGAGCAAATCAAACTGCTGCTGTTTGGCAATGACATGATTGTATACCTAGAAAACCCCAAAGACACCTTGAAAAAGTTCATAGAACTGGTAAATGAATTCAGCACAGTTTCAGGATACAAAATTAATGTACACAAATCAGTAGTTCTGCTATACAACAACAGTGATCAAACTGAGAATCAAATCAAAAACAACCCCTTTCGCAATAGCTGCAAAAAAATAAAATAAAATACTTAGGAATATACTTAAACAAGGAAGTAAAAGACCTCTACAAGGAAAATTACAAAATGCTGCTGAAAGAAATCATAGACAACACAAACAAATGGAAACATATCCCATGTTCATGGATGGGTAGAATCAATATTGTGAAAATGACCATATTTCCAAAAGCAATCTACAAATTGAATGCAATTCCTGTGAAAACATCACCATCATTCTTCACAGAACTAGGAAAAACAATCCTAAAATTCTTATGGCCCACATAGCCAAAGAAAGACTAAGCAAAAAGAACAAATCTGGAGGCATTACATTACCTGACTTCAAATGATACTATAAGGCCACAGTCACCAAAACAGCATTGTACTGGCATAAAAATAGGCTAGCAGACCAATAAAACAGAATAGAGAACCCAGAAATAAAGCCAAATACTTGCAGCTAACTGATCTTTGACAAAGCAAACAAAAACATAAAGTGGGGAAAGACACCCTATTCATCAAATGGTGCTGGGATAATTAACAAGCTACATGTAAAAGAATGAAACTGGACCCTCACCTGTCACCCTGTACAGAAATCAACTCAAGATCTGTCAAACACTTAAATCTAAGAGTTGAAACCATAAGGATTCTAGACCATAACATTGGAGAAACCCTTCTAGACATTGGCTTAGGCAAAGACTTCATGACAAAGAACCCCAAAGAAAATGCACCAAAAACAAAGATAAATAGATGGGACTTACACTAAAAAGCTTCTGCACAGCAAAAGAAATAATCAGCAGCATAAACAGACAACCCACAGAGTGGGAGATAATCCTCATAATCTATACATCCAATAAAGGACTAACATCCAGAATCTACAAGGAACTCAAATCAGCAAGAAAAAACAACAAACAATCCCACCAAAAAGTGAGCTCAGGACATGAATAGACAATTCTCAAAAGAAGGTAAACAAATGGCCAACAAACATATGGGGAAAATTCTCAACATCACTAATGCTCAGGGAAAAGCCAATCAAAAACACCATGTGATATCACCTCAGTCCTGAAAGAATAGCCATAATCAAAAAAGAAAAAAATAACAGATGTTGGCATTGATGTGGTGAAAAGGGAAAACTTTTACACTGTTGATGGGAATGTAAACTAGTACAGCCACTATGGAAAACACTGTGGAGATTTCCTAAAGAAGTGAAGTAGTTCTACCATTTGGTCCAGCAATCCCACTCCTGGTTATCTACCCAAAGAAAAGAAGTCATCATATGAAAAAGATACCTGCACATGCATGTTTAGAGCAAGACAATTCACAAGTGCAAAAATATGGAACCAGTCCAATTGCCAATCAGTCAATGAGTGGATAACGAAAATGTGGAATATGTATACACCATGATATATTATTCAGCTTATAGCTGAATGAAATAATGGCATTCATAGCAACCTGGATGGAATTGGAGACCATTATTCTAAGTGAAGTAACTCAGGAATGGAAAACCATTGTATGCTCTCACTTATAAGTGGGAGCTAAGCTATGAGGGAACAAAGACATAAGAATGATACGATGGACTTTGGGGACCTGTGGGAAAGGGTGGGAGGAGGATGAGGGATAAAAGACTACACATTGAGTACAGTGTACACTACTTGTGTGATGAGTGCACCAAAATCTCAGAAATCAACACTAAAGAACATTCATACAACCAAACACCACTTGTTTTCCAAAAACCTACTGAAATTTTTAAAAAAGTTAAACACAGCAAAAAAATAAAAAAATAAAAATCACCCTGACAGAAAAAATAAGTAAAATAAAATTCACATGGAACCAAAAAAGAGCCCAAATAGCCAAGGCAATCCTAAGCAAAAAGAATAAAGCTAGAGGCATCACACTACCTGACGTCAAACTATACTGCAGGGCTACAGTAACCAAAACAATGCTGGTACAAAAACAGGCACACAGACCAATGGAGCAAAATAGAGAGCCCAGAAATAAGGTTGCACACTCACAGTTTTCTGATCTTTGACAAAGTCAACACCATATTCAATAAATGGTGCTGGGATAACTAGCTTACCATATGCAGAAGATTTAAACTGGACCACTTTCTTACACCACATACAAAAATCAACTAAAGATGGATAAAATACTTAAACATAAAACCCAAAACTATAAAAACCCTGGAAGACAACCTAGACAATACCATTCTAGACATAGGAACAGGAAAAGATTTCATGACAAAGATGCCAAAAGCAATTGTAACAAAAGCACAAATTGACAAATATTATCTAATTAAACTAAAAGGCTTCTACACATCAAAGGAAACTATTAACACAGTAAACAGACAACCTTCAGAATGGAAGAACATTTTTGCAAACTATGCATTGACAAAGGTCTAACATCCAACATCTATAAGGAACTTAAACACATTTACAAGAAAAAAACAACCCCATTAAAAAGTGGGCAAAGGACATGAACAGACACTTTTCAAAAGAAGACATACATGTAGCCAACAAGTGTATGAAAAGAAAAGCTCAATATCATTGATCATTACAGAAATGCAGATCAAAACCACAATGAGATACCGTCTCACACCAGTCAGAATGACTACTATTAAAAAGTCAAAAAATAACAGATGCTGGTGAGGTTGCAGAGAAAAAGGAAAGGAATGCTTATACACTGTTGGTGGAATTGTAAATTAGTTCAAGCATTGTGTAAAACAGTTTGGTGATTTCTCAAAGACCTAAAAACAGAACTACCATTTGACCCAGCAATCCCATTTCTGGGTATAGACCCAAGACATAGAAATTGTTCTACCATAAAGACACATGCATGTGTACGTTCATCACAGCACTATTCACAATAGCAAAGACATAAAACTAATCTAAATGCCCATCAATGATAGACTTGATAAAGAAAATATGATACATATACACCATGGAATACTATGCAGTGATAAAAAGAAAAAGATCATGCCCTTTGCAGCAACATGGATAAAGCTGGAGCCCACTATCCTTAGCAAACTAATGCAGAAACAGAAAACCAAATACCACATTTTCACACTTAAAAGGCTGAGCCAAATGATGAGAACATATGGACACATAGAGGGGCACAACAGCCATGGAGGTCTACTGGAAGGTGGAGGGTGGGAGGAGAGAGAGGATCAGGAAAAAAAACTAATGGGTACTAGGCTTAATACCTGCGTGACATGAGTTTTAACAAACCTGCACATGTACTCTCGAACTTAAAATAAATTTTTTAAGTCAGTGTTTCCAAAATTAGTGTATACATCCTATATGATACTTCTTAACCTATCAACAGAATTTCTTGTGATTTTTGTAACAAGTGGTTAGAAAACAATATAGAAAATCAAAGGGTTAAAAAAAGTCAATAGAGTATTGAAAAACAACAGTGACAATAATCACAGCAAAGGGCTGCTTACAAGACAGCAAAATTATACTAATGTTGTGAAAGCTGTTGGGATAGTACAGTATTTGTGCAGGGATACACAAATACATCAATGCTACAAACCATAGAAGCAGAAAGACTCACACGTATTAGAAAACTTGATATATGCTGGAGGAGGCATTGCAAGTCAGTGTACCATACATACATAAAAGAATTCTAAAGTAGGTTAAAGTTATAAATGTGAAAAGTAAAACTTTTAGAAGAAAATGTAAGAGTACGCATTTATGAAGTTAGATTAGGGATGGATTTCTTTTTTTTTTTTTTGAGACGGAGTCTCGCTCTGTCGCCCAGGCTGGAGTGCAGTGGCGCGATTTCCACTCACTGCAAGCTCTGCCCCCGGGGTTCACGCCATTCTCCTGCCTCAGCCTCCCGTGTAGCTGGGACTACAGGGGCCCGCCACTACGCCCGGCTAGTTTTTTTGTATTCTTTTTAGTAGAGACGGGGTTTCACCGTGTTAGCCAGGATGGTCTCGATCTCCTGACCTTGTGATCCGCCCGTCTCGGCCTCCCAATGTGCTGGGATTACAGGCTTGAGCCACCGCGCCCGGCCTAGGGAAGGATTTCTTAAGCAAGACACACACAACAAAACAAAAACTTTTTTTAAAAAGATGAATGAATTAGATTATCAAAATTTTGAATTCCTGTACAACAAAAGATTTTTATGAGAGTGAAAAACCAAGGCCATACTGAGAAATATTGTCAACAAACACAATGATTCTTGCATGTATCTGAAGATCTTGTGCAAATTAATGTAAAAATAAAGTTAAAAAAGACACTCAAACAGCCATTAAACACATGGGAAAAAATATTCATCCTAACTATTAGGGAAATACAGACTTAAATCTCAATGGAGGCAGGGTGCAGTGGCTCATGCCTGAATCCCAGCACCTGAAGGCCTAGGCAGATGGTCACCTGAGGTCAGGAGTTCAAGACCAGCCTGACCAACATGGTGAAATTTCTGTTTCTACTAAATACAAAAAATTAGCTGGGTGTGGTGGTGGGTGCCTGTAATCCCAGCTACTTGGGAGGCCAAGGCAGGAGAATCACTTGAACCCAGGAGGCGGAGGCTGCAGTAAGCTGAGATTGCACCATTGCACTCCAACCTGGGCAAGAAGAGTGAAACTCCATCTCAAGAAAAAAAAAAAAAAAGAGAAAAAAAAAAGAAAGAAAGAAAGAAAGAAAGAAAGAAAGAAAGAAAGAAAGAGAGAGAGAAAGAGGACCTCAATGAAAATAACAATTTACATACATTTTATTAATAAGATATTTTTAACATCCAACATGGAGAAGCATGTAAAGAAGAAGTGGGAACTCCCAATACTTAGGAGAGAGCATAAGCATGTTCCAGGGTGTGTATATGTCCTAAGACCCACATATTCGAATTCTGGGCTCATGTTTAAGAGAAACGCTGCACACGTGCTAAGGAGACAGGTACAAAAGGGTGCACCACAGCATTATTTGTAATGTTCAAACCAATCTGCATGTCCATGAACAGAATGAACAGACAACATGTGGTATATTCATTCACTGAAATACTAATCCAAAATTAAAATGAAAAATAAAACCAAACTACAGATATAACTTGGACAAATCTCCAAAAATATTGGGTAAAAAATTATTCTTTAGAGGATAGATATAAATGATTCAATTTCTAGTATTTCCATATGGGATAGAAATGTGAGGAATACATTGCAGGTGAGCTTGGAAAGTCAATGGTTTAGATAAAAGAAGAAAATTTCCTGGTATTTTTAAAGTAAATTATTCAGCTCTTGAACATATTTACTCAAGGAATCATTCTAAAATTTTTATTGGACTAATCGCCTCCCTTTATTTGATAGTAAAGGGTTATGTTGCTACATTGAGCACTATTTGGGAAAAATAGAACAGCCTTGGTGATTACGTTAAAAATCCTAAGGCAAAATTCTTGGCTTGCTATTTCCACATAAATTTAGTCCCCAAAGGACAGTAACTCCAGCACAGGATGGAAAAGTTGATGCTTCATAAAATCCTAATTTCTTAACTAGCATAAAAAGGAGGTATGAGGTGGTGGTTTGATAGTCCATGATTTCTAATTTGTTGTTTTGAGGAATAGTTTTCAACTGGCAGTAATACTCTTCTAGAAAGTACTATATATGCAAAACATCTGTTGCAAATAATGTAATATACTTTAAAAAATTTAAATTTATGAGCATAATTTTATTTTACGAGAGAAAACAGTTAACCGAATAAAAATAATTTTTGAAACATTAATAGCAATAGCATGTGTTTATAATAGGATGTTTCTAGAAGTGTGCAATATACTCACAATTAAGTAATAGGTAGAAGGAAGTATTAGGCTGCTGCAAAAGTAGTTGTGGTTTTTGTCATTAAAAGTAATAGTTAAAAATACCCTAGAGGGAGGGAAGGGGCCTTTCTCATGTGGTAGTAGTACCTTGGGAGTATTAGAAGCACACTATATTTTCTGTCGCTACTTTTTTGCCTAAATTTTCCGCTCCTAGACTCAATTTGATCACCATTAAAATGCTTTGGGACTCTGGGGCTTATGTCCATAGGCTTAGCACAGACTCTGCCAGAGTACAGCTCAGTCGCAGTTTTTATTTTAAGGTACATACCTTCTGTAATCCCAGCACTTTGGGAGGCCGAGACGGGCGGATCACGAGGTCAGGAGATCGAGACCATCCTGGCTAACACGGTGAAACCCCATCTCTACTAAAAAAAATACAAAAAAACTAGTCATGCAGGTGGCGGGCGCCAGTCCCAGCTACTCCGAGGCTGAGGCAGGAGAACATGAAACTCAGGGAGGCCCAGTTGCAGTGAGCTGAGATCCCGGCCCACTGCACTCCAGCTCATGACAGACAGATCATCTCAAAAAAAGGTACATAAATTCATAAAAGATCATGTAGAAATAAGAACTACTGCTATTAATTTACAACTGTTATATATATTTGCTCTTCTCCACTGTCCAAGAAACTGTCTTCCCTGGAATAGCTGGGAGACTGAAATTATAATCCGAAAGTAGCTAAATGAGCCTGCACAGAGATCAAAATGAATGGGATTGTCCCTAAGGATTTCTCCATCAGGACATGACAAAACTGTGGAGAATGACACTTACCTTATCACAGAAGAAACTTCTGACCAGAAGGCTCATGCTTCCCAGGTATGGATTCTTCCTGAAGATAATATATACTAAACATTAGCTGCATTATCAATTTACAAAGATACTGTTTTTAATCTTCACAAGGCGGCTGTGAGATAGCTATGTTCAAAACCCAAATTACAGATGAGCAAACTGAGATTCTGGGATGTTAAATATTTAAATATTTAAATAAAAATGTTAAATATTTGGACCGAGGCCACATTCCTATTAGATGGTTAGAAAAAATTCAAATCCTGATGTTTTAATTGCAGTGGTTCTCAAACGTTTTTATCTCAAGACCTCTTTACACCACTAAAAAATATTGAAGATTCCTGTGAGCTTTTGCTTATTTGGGTTATATTTATCTATATTTACCATATTAGAAAAAGAAACTAAGGCTGCTGAAGATCCATTGCATGAGAACATAAATCATATATTTAAAAAAAAACAAATCTATTTTCTAAAATAAGACAAAATAGTGGGAAGAGTAGCACAGTTTCACATTTGTGCAAATCCCTTTAATGCCTGGCTTATTGCTCTGCATTCTATCTGTTGCAATATGTTGTTTTGGTTGAAGTATATGAAGCAAATACTTATGAGAACAGTAAGACACTGAAGCATCAAACCTTATGAGTTTTTAAGATTGCTTTCCTGTGAGATGGATCCAAGCAGCAGAGTCTAAACATCTCTATGGGGAAAAGCACAGAAAGAAGGGAAATTGTCCCTTGATGAAAAAACCACAAAAAAAGAATTCCATGACAAATTTTTCACAATCCTTGTCTGAGATTGCCCCACCTCAAATGCTACCAATCACTATGTTTTCTTCTTTTTTGAATATTTTGAATATTTCAGTTCTTGTTCCCCCTTATGCTTTGAATCTAATTTTGTCTAAACACTTACCACCCTCCAGTGCAATAATTGTTTGCTTATTGTTGCCTCAACCCCATCCCACTAGACTGTATAATGGACAAGGATAGGAATGGTATCACACGAGTTATAACACCAACTTCTGGCACAGTGCCAAGCACTGAAAACATGGTCTATAAGTATTTGTTTGAACAAAGCACTAAATGAATGTTTACCTAATTCAAGTCGATCTCACCCCTGCCTAAAGTATGGCCACTTCACATTTCCAGATTCTTCATTACTTTCCGTGCTACACCCTCGTTCTACTGAGATGTTCTTAAATGACCATTATCTGGCAAGGCCACCATTGTAATTCTTTCTTGTGGTCTCCCGGGGGCCCTGTGAAGGACCTTTAGACACCTCCAATCTATTCTCTTCCATAAACAAACTTACCATCATTTCCTTTAAGAAAATAAAGCAATTATCAATGTTGATTCGAATAATAAGATACAAGGCAAAATCTTCTAATTTGATTTTGCATTTTCTAAACAAATGAGAGGCTGGAACCTGTGAGAAAAGCTCTACACAAATTGGGTTTTCTTTTAAATAGGATTGCCTTATAGTAATCCAATTTGATGTCAGAGCCTCAATGAGTCAGGAGCCTTTTTCATCTCCACTGGAACACCATGACATTGAGATTGGAGGGCTGCCCATTGACGTCCTCACGGGCCCCACTTCCACCTGGATCCTTTCTAGGGCACCGTGCCATTGCCAGAAGAAAGCGGTCGGCTTTTCCAAGAGTCTTTGTGTGTGTGATTTTCAGACATGTGGAATATAATAAATACATTCACATTCACCCCTTTGAAAAGCTCAGCTCTGAAAAATAAAAATTAATTGTGCAAGTAAAATTATAAAATAAAACAAAACCACTTTTCATTCAAACTAATTTTGATACTCAGAAAAACTTGGCTTTCTTCTTTTATTTTTCTGTGTATCTGCCTCATATGTTTGTGATTAATGTCTAATTGCAAAGATAAACAAAAAGTGAAGTAGAAAAGGCAACGTTAGGAACGCCAAGTGGTCTGCATACCGACTCAAAGAAGCCAGAGCAGTTCTAAGTAGCTTTGCTTACAGTTTTTTATCCTGATTATTTATTCCCTTTAGAGAACAGTGGTAGAAATAATGTAAAGAGTTTCTATGGGGTAGTGAGGACTCACGATAATTTTTACATTTTTCTGAAAGGCATGAAAAATACAAAGCATGCAAGATTAAAAAGGTGAATACTGATTGTTCAATCCCATCAGTCAGCAGCCAGTTTTGAAGCTTGTCTTTCACCCAATAGTCTAGAATCCTGCTGTCAGGCCTCTGGATCCGGCCATCGTCTAGAAGGTGATTTTGGAAGTGTGTTTTACTCCCTGTGTTCTCCAGATAAAGACTTTGATTTTGCACCTCCATTTTCCAGCGGAAAGCTGGTCCTCTGTCACTAATATAGCAGCCAGCAGACCTATTTCTGTTTTCCCCTTGGCCTAGACTAACCTTGAGTGCCAAGTGCACAGCACAGCAATTATAAAGTCTTCCAGATTTTTGTGTGCCTGATCAAAGGGATGGACAGGCCAGTTCCTACAACTCAGATTGTTAATGTGATTTGGACCCTCCCAGCTGAACAATAATGTGATTTTGTAAAATGATGATGAGTCGTTGTATTAGTCCATTTTCACACAGCGGATAAAGACTTACTCAAGACCGGGAAATTTATAAAAGGAGGTTTATTGGACTTACAATTCCACATGGCTGGGAAGGCCTCACGATCACGGCAGAAGGCAAGGAAGAGCAAGTCACATCCTACGTGGATTGCAGCACGCAAAGAGAGAGCTTATGCAGGGAAACTCCCATTTTTAAAACCATCAGATCTTATGAGACCCATTCACTATCACGAGAACAACATGGGAAAGACCCACCCCCGCAATTCAATCATCTCCCATCAGGTCCTTCCCACAGTACATGGGAATTATGGGAGCTACAAGATGAGATTTGGATGGGGACACAGAACCAAACCATATCATTTTCCCTCAGTCTCTCCCAAATCTCATATCTTCATATTTCAAAGCTAGTCATGCCTTCCCAACAGTCCCCCAAAGTCTCAACTCATTTTAACATTAACTCAAAAGTCCGCAGTCAAAAGTCTCATCCAAGACAAGGCAAGCACCTTTCGCCTGTGAGCCAGTAAAATCAAAAGCAAGTTAGTTACTTCCTAGATATGATGGGGATACAGGCATTGGGTAAATACAGCCATTCCAAATGAAAAAAGAAAATGGCCAAAATGAAGAAGCTACAAGCCCCATGCAAGTTTGAAATCCAGCAGGGCAGTCAAATCTTAAAGTTCCACAATGATCACCTTTGACTCCATGTCTCATATCCAGGTCACTCTGATGTGAGAGTTGAGTTCCCACGGTCTTGGAAAACTCAATCCCTATGGCTTTGCAGGCTACTTTCCCTCCTGGCTACTTTCATGGGCTGGCAGTGAGCCTCTGTGGCTTTTCCAGGTCCACAGTGCAAACTGTCGGTGGATCTATCATTCTGGGGTCTGGAGGATGGTGCCCTCTTCTCACAGCTCCACTAGGTGGTGCCCCAGTAGGGACTCTGTGTGGTGACTCCGGACCCCTTCTTCACTGCCCTAGCAGAGGTTTTCCATGAGGACCCTGCCCCTATAGCAAAATTCTGCCTGGGCACCCAGGCATTTCCATACATCTTCTGAAATCTAGGCGGAGGTTCCTAAACCTCAGTTCTTGACTTCTGTACACTCGCAGTCTCAATACCATGTGGAAGTTGCCAAGACTTGAGGCTTGCACCCTCTGAAGCCACAGCCTGAGCTCTACATTGGCCCCTTTCAGCCATGGCTGGAGTGGATGCAATGCAGGGCACTGAGTCCCTACACGGCATATGGCACAGTGACTCTGGGCTCAGCTCACAAAACCACTTTTTCCTCCTAGACTTCTGGGCCTGTGATGAGGGGGCCACTCTGAAGACCTCCGACATGCCCTGGAGATATTCTCCTCATTGTCTTGGGGATTAACATTCAGCTCCTCATTACTTATGCAAATTTCTGCAGCCATCTTGACTTTCTCCTCAGAAAATGGGATTTTCTTTTCTATCCCATTGTCAGGCTGCAAATTTTCAGAACTTTTATGCTCTGTTTCCCTTATAAAACTGAATGCCTTTAACAACACCCAAGTCATTTCTTGAATGCTATACTGCTTAGAAATTTCTTCTGCCAAATACCCTAAATCATCTCTCTCAAGTTCAAAGTTCCACAAATCTCTAGGGCAGGGGCAAAATGCCACCAATAGCCAATTTCTTTGCTAAAACATAACAAAATTCACCTTTGCTCCAATTCCCAACAAGTTCCTCATTTCCATCTGAGACCACTTCAACCTGGACATTATTGTACATATTACTATCAGGTTTTTGGTCAAAGCCGTTCAACAAGTCTCTAGGGAGCTCCAAATTGTCCCACATTTTCCTGTCTTCTTCTGAGTCCTAAAAATTGTTGCAACCCCTGCCTGTTAACCCAGTTCCAAAGTTGCTTCCACATTTTTGGGTATCTTTTTAGCAGCACCCCACTCTACTGGTACCAATTTACTGTATTAGCCTATTTTCATGCTGCTGATAAAGACATACCAAAGACTGAGCAATTTACAAAAAAAAGAAAAAGATGTTTATTGGACTTGCAGTTCCACATGGCTAGGGAGGCCTCACAATCATAGCAGAAGGCAAGTCACATCTTATGTGGATGGCAGCAGGCAAAGGGAGAGCTTGTGCAGGGGAACTTTCATTTTTAAAACCATCAGCTCTCATGAGACCCATTCACTATCATGAGATCAGCATGGGAAGGACCCACCCCCCTGATTCAATCATCTCCCACCAGGTCCCTCCCACAGCACATGGAAATTATGGGAGCTACAAGATGGGATTTGGGTGGGGACACAAAGCCAAAACATATCAGCAGTGTAAATAATAATAAAAATAATTTTTGAAAACCAACAAAGCATGAAAACCTCTATCAGAATTATTGTTGTATAACAAAGGCATATCAGAAACAAAATCACTCAACAAAATCAAATGCGCTCGTGTTCTTTGCAAATGAGGTTATAAAAGTAAAAAAAATGACTCACTTCTTGGACACAATTTCTACATTGTTGAGTGAATTAGATGGTGTGAGTCTCTGAAAGGCTTTTAGTCACTGTGCAGGTGAGTTGTAGTGAAGCTGTATGGAGAAAAAACCCAATCAGCCAGACAAGAAGCCAGGTTTTCCTTTACAGAGCTGTGCCTAAAGTAATGTAATTAAGTTGATGTAATCAGAGCAATTCTGCAGAGAATACACTAGGAAGTCCTGAAAGGTCCTACAGAGACCTGGAATCAAGAACAGCAACTTTTGAGGAAGAAAAAATGAAAACCCCCATTCAGGGATGAGGTTAAATGTCTTATCAAAAATACAAGAGCCTCAAGTCAGGATTAATCAACCCATGACAGCATGACCATGTGCTCAAGACATGTGATTATTTTGTTCATGCGTTATGCCAAGTTAGGAGCATCTTACGTTACTCAATGAAAGACCAGTGAGGAGGAAGCTTCCCTAAATTACCTTGTCTTTGTGTGAGTTCCATTTTTCTCCCACTGCCAATTATCCTTTGGATTTCAGCTAAATATCGCTTCTTCATGAGGCCTTCTCTGAAGCCTGATAATGTCTCCACATTCTTTCTCATGTTATACTTACAATTATTTTCATTCTATATTAAATACTGAGCTTATTTATTTACTGTCTATGAGAGAGTTCCAGTTCCAGGACAAAAGGGATATTTAATTGGGGTCAGATTAGAGTGAGAAGTATTTCAAATATGAGATTATATGGTAATCATTTTAAATGAATTAGTTACTTATTGTCATGCAATTATTTATAAGTTTGTGATTTTATAGCTTACTTATAACTTTATTTGTTTCATTTGAGGGTTTATTTTATTGGAAGTAATAACACTAGAAATGGATGAGACTGAGGGCTAGGAGGAGGACTTTTTGCCTGCCTGGGTACAGAAGATAAAGCAGGCTCAGTCAAAGATGAGACTATGTTCTGGATCTAAGTGACAAGGAGAGCGCTTCTATGGTTGCCAAGATAGGAAAGTGTAGAGATGAAACTAGGTGGCTGTGGTGTAAGAAACAAGATAAATTCAGTTATTATCATGGAACTAAAAATTTAGTAAAATTCTACTTTGTGAGAATTGAAGTCAGAGATTTCCTAATCAAAGTATCATGACACATTTTTGTGACAAGGTTTGCTAGACCATAGACAAATGAGGCCATAGTGCAACACAGCAATGGTAGAAAAAGGGATAATAGTCTCTATTAAGCCCTTACTAGCTTTACAGCTGGTCAGTCATGATTCCCCTACATGAAATGACAGATCGCCATGTGTTGGGGTTGGGCTGTTGAGGAGAATGGGTGAGCACTTTTCACATGACCGTCAGCATTGAACACCACTACAGTCACTGTAGTCCATGAGCCCCCTGGAGGCCAAATGTGATGCTGCACTGTGGTACAGTGTTTGGTTCATCATCTCTACTGTTGTCACAGCACATCTGCCTCTCTTTCTGTCCTGCCAGTGCCTGGACATGAGGCAAGGCCCACTGGTGCATCTTCAGTTAATGTCAACAGCCTTGCTGCTGCTGCAATCACCATTCTTAGAACCACCAGTGGGTAATGGCACAAATTAAAATAATTCTGGTTTTTAATAGAGAGGGAAGATTAGGGTTGCTCCTTAATGCAATGCTGGGTCCTCAGTTTGGGGCACCTAGCAAGCTCATGTTTGTTCACAAGGAAGTGAACGGGCTCCACCTACACTGGACCTCTTCCCTTGTGCTCGCTTCTCCTGCAGTTTCACTTTGGCTAATTGCACCCACCAAAGGTATAGATCATCTACTTTTATATGTACTTTCTAGATGCATTCTTGAAGGGATTAAGAAAGGCAGAGGGCCAATGAACAAACCTTGAGTAAAGGTAAACCCACAGTCATAGAGGAAAAAAAGAAAGAGGAAAGAGAGTAGACACTCCAACTTTCTTAAATCAAGCTTTCTATTATTTTTAGGCAGCCAATGGATAAGCATGTCCCCATGGCAGAAGTATTTCATCCTGTGGATCAGCCTGTGTTGCCAGGCCCTCTCATCGACACTTCTTGCCCATCACTCCTCAATTTTGCTGTCAGGTAAAACCACCCTTTCACCACCGTCATCTACCGAATAGAGTTTAAAGCAACACATCATGAAGGACTTTTAAAACCTGATTTAAAGTTGTCCTGTTTATAAATGGTCCATAGTGAGCAGGTATATGCGGACCTACCCCCCAAAAGACAGGGGAGCTGACAGGTCAAAGAAAGAGGCTGACAAATCCAGTTTCTCAGAAAGAAAGATTTAATAGGGACTTAAGTCTCGGGTGGCTGTAAGACAGTGGATTCCTGCACCCGCCCTCCAGAAAGTGTTTTTTATATAGCAAGTTTTTTGGTAAAATACGTGCAGGTGCTCATAAACCTCTTGTGAAACCCATGACCACGGGAGGAGTTAGATAAGCATCTGTATGAGGGCTTTCTATGCTACAGGCATTAGACATTGTTTCTTTTTCCTTTTCTTTTTTCTTTTTTTTTCTTTTTTTGAGACGGAGTTTCACTCTGTCACCCAGGCTGGCATGCAGTGGTGCGATCTCAGCTCACTGCAACCTCTGCCTCCTGGGTTCAAGTGACTCTCGTGCCTCAGCTGGGGTACCTCCATGCCTGGCTAATTTTTGTATTTTTAGTAGAGATGGGGTTTCACCATGTTGGCCAGACTGGTCTCGAACTCCTGACCTCAAGTGATCCACCCACCTCAGCCTCCCATAGTGCTGGGATTTCGGGCATGAGCCACTGCGACTGGTCTGTTTCTTGACCTTGCTGCAGGAACACCTCGGTATGCAGGAGTCAAACATCGGTCATTATGGCAGTTTTACTTCAAGATGGTATTATTCTTGACATGCAACCAGTTGTTTTCCTATATAATATTTTTATCAAATTTAGTGTTATTATTGTCAACCTAAATAACAGAAGAGGCTCTCTAAAAGAAAAAGATATTCATTTGGGAACAGAACACTGCCGTGGGAATACATGTGCCATAGTAAACTATATGCATATTCAAGGAGATAAAGGAAGACAAAGGCTTTAAAAAAATGAAAAGAATTACATAATTGTTTTGAAATGATTATCCTTGGCTATGAAGATCAGCAATGAGGATAATGCCAGTTCAAGGTTGGACAGTCAGTTGCTGGGCAGATGTCCTTGCAGAAGCATGTTTTTGCATAAGATTGTATTGCGGTGACCTTTGCCCGACGTTGTAGTGTTGCAGAGTCTTTTTTGACAGTTTAGTTATCAGATATGCAAGTGTTTTTTCCTGGCTTACCCCAGCTCTATTTGTCAGGTTTTTTGTTGTTTGTTAGTTTGTTTTTAACATTAGTGACTCCATCTTGATTCTGACAATTTTCACAGTATGCATACCTCCTCATAATGCTAACTTCATCATGCTAAGAAAGGGACTTTCTTCCCTTCCTACCTTCCTAACTTTCACTTTACATTTATCCACACTCCTACTGTTGTCTTAATTCAGATTTTTTAAAAACAAAGCTTGAGGCAAAAATGTATGTGCTCATTTGTTATTAGGGTGTGCAAATCCGTAAAAGTAGGAGTGAGTCCCAAGGGGAGGCAAGGGAGGCAGGAGAGGAGCTAGGTGATGGGCTGGTGTGGTGTGGGACCATATGCACCTGTTTCCCTACAGCCATGTGAGCTACTGTGTCTGACAACGGCTGCACCAGGGCAGGAAGGGAGAAAAATTCATCTGCCAGTCTCCACCTTCCACTAGCCAGGTTTTACTCTAAGGAATGTTAACTTACCTAGACTTCCAGATTGTATATACGTGGGTACTAAACAGATCCTAGACCAATCAACATCTCCTAAGAGAGAGATCCCAGGCAAGAGGTAAGAGATGTGCAGCGTGGGCATGTGTCTGGGGCACTACACGTGGCCAAGATCTGTTTTCATCTATCCTGAGTTCTTAGGCCAGTTGCTGAGCAGAGGAGGTGTGCAAATTTAGACAAAACAGAGAAAAACAATTTCAGATGACAAATAACACTCTAGAGACCACTGCACTCCAATACGAGTGGCAGAGCCAGACAACAACTCTCAAAGGAGAGAAAAAAAGGTGTTTCAAGAGCAGGCTGAGGGAGAAATAACATGTGGCTCTGCCCTCTCTTGGAGCCCACTTTCTGTGATCATCTCTGTCATTTTCTGGGTTTTAAAATTTCTCTAGTCCTAATGTTTCCACGAGATTAGCATTTTCCAGAAGGAAACGTCTTTTTAAAATTTTTATTTACTTACATTTTTTAGGACCGAGTTTCGTTCTTGTTGCCCAGGCTGTAGTGCAATGGCGCAATCTTGGCTCACCGCAACCTCTGCCTGCTGGGTTCAAGCAATTCTCCTGCCTCAGCCTCCCGAATAGCTGTGACTACAGGCGCAAAAGAAAATGAATAAAATTCCACAAATGCAAGGACGTGGAAATGTTTGCAAAGCACAGGCTGGAGCCCAGCCAAGTTGGAGAAGAACACAGCCCCTAGTTTCTTTTCTGTTCTGGATTTTTTAGTGTAAGTTTCACTGTCTCAAGTATTTCAGGTATGAAGTACATGCCAGCTTTTACATAAAAATAAAATAAACCCAAACAAAAATGATTTTTTATTCTGTTAGTGTTAGTTTACTATGTGATTAGAAGATACTACAGTCATTTTTCTAATGATAAGATACAACTGTCTCTCTAGTCATGAAGGCTTAAACACACAATTGCTGCTGTATCTGATGACTGTATTAGCCTCAGATTACAAAGAAAATATTGCCTCTATGAATCTCTGGCCTCTTGATTACCTGCCAATCATTCTATTATAGACTGAAGTCAGGTTGAGTTTAAAGTACTGCAATCAGAACATCTAATCAGTGAATAGCCTTTGGAAGAGAGTTACACAGACTAAGGTTTGGAAGTGACAGGAACAGTCATTTTGGGAATAAGTTGCTGGATATAAAATTCATTCTTTCTGGTTGTACCATAATAAATTGAAGTATAGCTCCCCAGAGGAGAGTCCTAAATCCAACTCTAACTACTGGTCCTTTTTTTTTTTCTGGCAGTTACCTTTCTTTATATAATTTAGGTCTCAACACAGTTCTCTGTGGTTGGGAAGTTATCTCAATTCCTATGATGCAGAAAAGGAAATAGGCAGATACAATAGCCAGTTTTCATATTGTGCTAGTGACTATGTCAGGATGAGATTCTGGGTCTCTGCAGTGTTAGGTTAGGATTCTCCTACGTATATAAACATGCAGTACCCAATTAAAGACACAGACTACAGTAAACAAAACAGCATAGTACTGGTACAAGAACAGACACATAGACCAATGGAACAGACTAGAGAACTCAGAAATAAGACCATACATCTACAACCATCTGATCTTCAACAAACTTGACAGAAGCAGTGGGGAAAGGGCTCGCTATTTAATAAATGGTGCTGTTAGTCCTGCTAGTCATGTGCAGAAAACTGAAACTAGACTCCTTTATACGATATATAAAAATCAACTCAAGATGGATTAAATACTTAAATGTATTATAAAATCCAAAACTATAAAAACCCTAGAAGAAAATCTAGGCAATACCATTTAGAACATAGACACAGGCAAAGGTTTCATGATGAAAGCACCAAAAGCAATGGCAACAAAAGGAAAAAGTAACAAATGGGGTCTAATTAAAGAGCTTCCGCAGAGCAAAAGAAACTATCATCAGAATAAACAGACAACCTACAGAATTGGAGAAAATTTTTGAAATCTATCTATCTAATATCCAGAGTCTACAAGGAACTTAAACAAATGTATAAGAAAAAAAAAAAACACTAAAAAGTGGGCAAAAGACATAAACAGACACTTTTCAAAAGAAGATGTACGTGTGACCAACAAACATATGAAAAAAAAACTCAACATCACTGATCATTAGAGAAATGCAAATCCAAACCAAAATGAGATGCCATCTTACACCAGTCAGAATGACTACTACTAAGAAGTCAAAACACAGCAGATGCTGGCAAGGTTGTAGAGAAAAAGAAACACTTTTACTCTGTTGATGGGAGTGTAAATTAGTTCAAGCATTGTGGAAGACAGTGTGGTGATTCCTCAAAAACCTAGAGGCAGAAATACCATTTGACCCAGCAATCCCATTACTGGGTATATGCCCAAAGGAATATAAATCATTCTATTATAAAGATAAATGCATGTGTATGTTCACTGCAGCACTATTCACAATAGCAAAGACATGGAATCAACCCAAATGCCCATCAATGATAGACTGGATAAAGAAAATGTGGTACATAAACACCATGGAATACTATGCAGCCATAAAAAGGAATGAGATCATGTCCTTTCCAGGAACATGGATGGAGCTGGAAGCCATCAACAAACTAATGCAGGAACAGAAAACAAAATGCCACATGTTCGCATTTGTAAGTGGGAGCTGAATGGTGAGAACACGTGGATACATGGTGGGCAACAACACACACTGGGGCCTGTCGGAGAGGGGTTTTGCGGGGAGGGAAGGCATCAGGAAGAGTAGCTAATGGATGTTGGGCTTAATACCTAGGTGATGGGTTGATCTGTGCAGCAAACCACAATGGCACACATTTACCTATGTAACAAACCTGCACATCCTGCACATGTACCCCAGAACTTAAAATAAAAGTTAAAGAAAAAAAAAAAAGATACACTCAGCAGAAGTGATACTGCCCAGTGTGGCTTGTTCTTATGCAGGCTCGCAAGGACAAAAAGTAAAGAAAGACTGCAAACGAGGCTGTTTACTTATCCCTCAGTTATCACAAACATTTATTGAGCATTTTCTATAATGGAGTTCTTACTGGATCCTACGTGTGAATTAGAAGAGGCTTTCTGCTTATGAAGAACTTGTCACTTAGTCCGATAAAGAGTCCGTCAAACAGGATCACTTACTCAGTAAGTGACTGTGAGTGCTGACGCCAAGTGTCAGACGAGAAGTGCAATAACAGGGGCGCTGATCTATACGGAGGACCCCTGACGGGGATCAGCTGTGTTGGGGGAAGTGAACTCTAAGATACCATTAAGGGGAACAGGGCAGGGCACAGTGTCTCATGCCTATAATCCCAGTACTTTGAGAGGCGGAGGCAGAAGGATCAGTTGAACCCAGGAGCTCAAGGCCAGCCTGGGCAACATGGCAAGCCTCCATCCCTACAAAAAACACAAAAATTAGCTGGGACTTGTCATCCCAGATACTTGGGAGGCTGTGGTAGGAGGATCACCTGAACCTGGGAGGTCGAGGCTGCAGTGAGCTGAGATCGTGCCACCACACTCCAGCCTGGGTGACACAGGGAGACCCTGTCTCAAAAAACAAAAAAACAACAGTAACAACAAACACACAGGGAAATGGAGCATGGGGAGATGGGAGAAGCTGGGGGTGGGGATGGGATTTCGAAGGAAAGGGTAATTTTTCTCAGCAGCTACCAAGACAGTAGCTTTGGTGGCAAAAGTAGGTAGACCAGTTTGATAAAAACAGCTAATTTAGATTTCAATACTGCATTTTAGGAATCTAAACAAATCAGGTATTACTGTTCAATTAGCTCTAGGTTTTTGGATAATTTAATCAAAGCAATCCATTTCATGCTATATAGAGAGTGTCTCTACCTAACAAGGATTAATAAGCCTTTTTTCTTGAAAATTAGTAACAATCTACTTAAAACTAAAGGATACAGGATATTTTAAGATAAAACATATGGTAAAAAATGATATTTGTCATAGGCCATTATAATAATACACCCTGAAGTGCTTTCATAATTATATTCATTCATAATGTATTGTAAGTCACGTCTTTAAAAAAACATTCAGAAGTAAATTTTGTGTTTTAAAATGTCCTCTGTATGTTGCCACATGACTTCCCATGGCAAATGATGGTTTATGTTGCACTTTGAAAACTGTTTGCAGTTAACTGACATGGTTAACTTTGAAGATTCCCACGAACTGCAACATTGGATGACACTAGATGGAATGATCTCATTACGTCTGTATTCTCTACACTTGCCTGCATGGGTGAATACTTGAAACACAAATGAATTTTTCTAATATGATTCATGACACCTGGAGAAGGAGCAAACATGAGACTTTGTGGATAGGAAACTGGTCACATTCTATTGATAAGAGTTTGAAGTTTTTAAGTGACTTTCACAGATATTTTCCTCACTATAAGTCTAGTTCTTGGAAATGTTTTTTCTTTTTTATTGCAGAAAGTCAATTTGGAGACCTTTAAAATAGACTTATTTTCCTCTTGCACATGTGTCTTTCCACTACAGGGGCTCTGTGGAGTAGGAATGTATTTGCTGGAAATAAGCAGCAGACACACAGGATGGCTGTGCGGCCCACCCACAGGGTGCAGGCAGCTTGAGGACAGCACACAGGAGTCTGGAGCCCTCAGGCCTGGCTTGGGTGGGAAGGGGCAAGCAGCAGATGGAAGAGCAGTGGCTGCAGACACTGGAGCCCTGACCCGCCTGAGAGCCGCTCTGGACCTCAGTCAAGGAGGCAGCAGCTGCTGTCAAACCTCAGGGCCACCAGGGTGGAGCCGGGAGTCAGCACCTTGGCATTCCCACTGCCAACTCTTGACTGCTGGGACCTCCCGCTGTCAAAATCTAGAAGCCAGAAGTCAAGGATCCCAGTGAGTAGCTCAGACAGAAGCTGAAAGAGAAGGATGGAGAAGGTGGTCAGTAAACAAGGGACAGGCAACAGAGGCCAAACAGGACAGTCCCTCCTTTGCACCTCAGTGTCTGCTCCTGTCTTTTGACTTGGATGTCAAAGGCCTTTAAATGGGTGAAAATATTGTGTCCCAAATGCAGGGGCCACACAAATCTCAGCATTATCTGATGTACCATCATGGCCTGAAGTCTATTCAAATATATTTCCCCCTGAAACCTGAAATGTTAACAACCACCCATGATACTCATGAAATAAGGTGGGAAGGGAGAACATAATTAACCTAAGGTTTTCCCACCTTGTCCCTGACTTTGTAGTTCATCATGAGACTGATGTGTGTCATCATGATGGCCGTTTTCCTCCACTGCATCTTCCTGTTACTCTGCCAGGACCTGGGCTAAAAGGAATTCTTTAGTTTATGAGGTAACCCAAGTCTTTCTTCATGCCTTTGCTGTGGCCTTCACCAAGTACTCTGCTAATCTATATCCAAGCAGAGAGGGAATCAAGGCATGAAGACTCTGACACCTTTCTGCTAGCAGCCTCTAATCTGTCACATGTCACAGGAGCTGACCCAGCCAAAAGCCAGAGGAGACAAGTCAGGTTAATGCCAGGGTTATAGAGTGGCATGGAGAAGGTGGAAAGGATCTGCAGGGACCAGTGGTGGAGAATATCCTGAAGAGGGAGGGATTTGTATTGTCACGTATTTCGTCTGCTTCTCCTCCTCCTTATGTCTTTCTGTCTGTCTGTCTTCTCTCTCTCTCTCTCTCTCTCTCTCTCTCTCTCTCTCTCTCTCACAAACACACACACACACACACACACATACACAGAGAGAGAGAGAGAGACAGAGAGGCACATTCATGCATGCTTGAGCAGTAAAAGCATCTTGTTAATTTACAAAATAAATGTCATTTGTTGCCTTCTGTGATTGCAAATGGGCTTTTAAAGATCATTAACAGTGCCCTAAAACATGGCTCTTCTGAAAGTGATGTAGAACCTCTGGCTGTCTAAAAATGAAACTTGCTTTTCCAAACATTGCACTTTGGAATAGTCTGTGTCTGAAATGCAGCATCTCAGCCTGGTGATTTGAAATGCCCCCGAGGAAGCATTTATTTTAGGTGACAGTCATTCCTTTGACAGCTTGTCTCATGGGGAGTCTTTATCATCATCAACATGTTTTAAAATTCTGGAGCCATTTACATTTCTTTCAGAATCTTGTAACTGAGTAATAAATAATTTTGAGGTATCAGACTAAGGGCTGGTCCGAGTCCAGAGGTGACTGATTTTCTACAAAATTAATCAAAGAGAGTTTACAAATCTATTCTGAGTTTATGTAAATTACAAGACAGAAGAATGATTTCACCCAAAGAATAGTTTTAAAGAGTATAATGAGGCAATAGTGAATCAGTTCAATTTTGGACATTGACAAAATTGTGTAAAAAGATAAACCCTTACATTTTAAGTCAATACTCTGATCACTGATAGAAAGCAGATATAACTGAATTTAGTCCAAACTTGTTGAGCAAAACATACTTTTTAATTCCATTTTTCCTCAGAGTTCAGAGGTCCTATTCAAAGTGCTTATAAAACTTTACAAAAATATTCAAATAAACATATGCCAGGAAACTACAAAATGTGCTTATTTTAATACTGCTTACAATATCAAAGTAACTAAAGGACATTCATGCAGTTCAAAAATAAGGAGCTCAGATTTATAGTACTGTAAAATGATTTCTTTTACATGCATCTACACTAAATGTTGAGTTCTTGCAGGTGACATTGAGAACTGATATAGCAACTTATCCAAATAAGATACTTAACCAACCCTAGTATGGCTTCTAGCAGTATGAGGTCACGTCACTGGGAAGACCGAGCTCCCTTTTGAGTTCCAGTCTAGAGAAACTCAGGGCTGTCCAAAGAATTTACTCTTTGTTCCAGCCAACACCTAACATAGACACCTGATCGCTCTTCCTAGAATGTTTAGGAAAAGGGGATTACAGTTGTGAATATGCATCCCCCACACCTCAGCAGTGTCTTTCTCAAAGACCTGGAAGTCATTCTTTTGAGATGTAATCGTCAGGAAGGATAGGGCCTGGGTCTCCCAATCTACAGGAGGATAAATCCTAACTTCCATACTGCCAGCTAGCAGACACAGCTGGTCTAATGGCATTTCCACAGACCCAGCCTTTGTGCTTTTTCACTTCCGTGACCCTACAGAGCCCTGCCCTACTCCTTCATTCTCTCTTTAAAAAGCCCAGTTCCCTTTGTGCAATTTGCAAATTGAAATGAATCTCAGCTCTTTCCCTTATGGTTACCATTACTGAATAAAATCTGTTTTCATCACTTTAACTAACACCTGTGAGTGTCAGAGAGGACTCTTCTGTAACCAGAAGTCATGAAACCTTCCCCATCAAAAGCTTTGTTAAGCAGGGTTATCTTCTTGTGCTAGCTGTTCCAAGTTTATTAGATTTCAGGAGCAAAACATAAAAATAAAAATCTAAATTCAACCCTGAAAAAGATTCAGTTTTGGTTTGGAAGCATTTACACATATGGATTCTGCAGCCAGTTTGCAAATCAAATGCCATTTGCAAACAATCTTCCTATTGAGGAGAAGAAGAATAACCTGTACAAGGTCTTTGGGACTATTTTTTGGTCAGATAAAAACAACTTAATTAGAGGGGAAAAGCCTGAGAGCAACATCCTTTCACCATCTTCTTGAACTTGGCCATTTCAAGAAAATCGCATTTCTGTGAGATTTTTAAGCCAAGTTTTTAGTCCCAAGCAAATGTAGAAAATGATCTCACTCCTCAGGAATGAAGTGAGACATTATGAAAATGGGAAGAGGGTGTTAAAAAATTGGATTTAAATTAACATTTAAAGTTTCTAAAAAGCCTTGTCAAATACAACCAAACATTTGAAAGCTCTCCTCTTTCCTATGCTAAATGTGTAAGGGTTCCATGGTACGAGAGAGAGAAAATACTGTGGTGCTGATAGATGAATAGAATGGCATCCCAGACAGTGAAAATACTGCCCTGTGCAATCCAGTGCTGCTTACACCCCTAGTCTTTCAGGTCACTGGGAAGGTTCACCCCAGGGCCTTCACATGTGCTATTCCTCTGCCTGGAACAGTCTGGTCCCCTCTTCAAGCAGTCACAAATATTCAAGCAGCCACAAATATTCCCCTTTTAATACCAGCTCAGACCTCATTTCAACTTAGTGGTCTTTCCTGAACTCAACTAGGTTACCTGCCCTAGTGATTCTTGTGTGTGTCACCAATCCAACAGTGATCCCATTTCAGTGTGATTCTAATCACCTGCCTTTCCTGTAAACTATGAACTTCCTGAGGGAGGGAAACACGTCTAAATTTTTCACCCTTGTATCCCCGGACCCAAGTATATACAAAGTATTCAATAAATATTTATTGAAAAATAATAAAGTATTGAACAATAAGTTTGACTGTGCATATGGGGTCATTTTATGGGAGACATCAAAAACCAGGGAAAAGAGATTATATGTGATGAAGAGAATGCAGGCAGGAATATGTATGGAGATGACATGATAAAGGAATGTTTAGAGAAAATTAATCTAGCACCAATGTGGCCTATATTTGCATAGGGCAAATTGGACTCAGGCTTCTATTTCAGTAGACTTAGATATAATTTAGAATAAGATTAAGTCTATAGTAAGGGTTGAGAAGATAAGGATATAGGGCTTGAGTGAGAAAAAAATGATATAATAAGAATGAGGTTCTGAAATCATAGCTAGATAAATTAGAAAAGGATAACGATGAAAGAGAATATGTATATTTCTAATTCCAATGTTACAGATAGTTACAAGAAAACAGAAACTAATAGAGGAATAACTAAATACTCTTTAAAATATACCCAGTTTGCCCACGTCATTGAATAGAATAGAAATTGAGACCTTAAGTCAGCACCATCTGATAGAAATAAGTAGTTAGAGGGAGAGTCAGTCCTCCTGAGTCTCATCAAACCAATGTTCTGACAAAAACTAGTTGCTGAGTCTTCAGAGCTGGGCCCCAGACCATAGGATTCAGTAACAGCTAAAGTCCTGATGGAAGAACTGGCTGAACTCACTGTTCCTGATCTCTCTGTTTCCAATTTGCAAAACTTCAGCAGACTCCTTCTCCTACATCTCCTCTATTTCTTTATTATTTTATCTCAGAGAGTTAGAACTATGTTCTGTTCCTGGGTTAGTTTGCTGAGGATGATGGTTTCTAGCTTCATCCATGTCCCTCCAAAGGACATGAACTCATTCTTTTTTATGGCTGCATAGTATTCCATGTTGTATATGTGACACATTTTCTTTATCCAGTCTATCAATGATGGGCATTTGGTTTGGTTCCAAGTCTTTGCTATTGTGAATAGTACTGCAACAACGCACGTATACAAGTGTCTTTATAGTAGAATGATTTCTAATCCTTTGGGTATATACCCAGTAATGGGATTGCTGGGTCAAATGGTATTTCTGGTTCTAGATCCTTGAGGAATCACCACACTGTCTTCAAAAATGGTTGAAGTAATTTACACTCCCACCAACAGTGTAAAAGCATTCCTAATTCTCCATATCCTCTACAGCATCTGTTGTTTCATGACTTTTGTGTGTGTGTGTCATTGTGGCTCATCCTTTAAGCATAATTTTTATTATTATTATTATACTTTAAATTCTGGGTTACATGTGCAGAACGTGCAGTTCTGTTACATAGGTATACACGTGCCATGGTGGTTTGCTGCACCTATCAACCTGTCACCTACATTAGGTATTTCTCCTAATGTTATCCCTCCTCTAGCCCTTCACCCCCCAACAGGCCCCGGTGTGTGATGTTCCTGTCCCTGTGTCCATGTGTTCTCATTGTTCAACTCCCACTTATGAGTGACAACATGCGGTGTTTGATTTTCTGATCTTGTGATAGTTTGCTGAGAATGATGTTTTCCAGCTTCAGCCATGTCCCTGCAAAGGACATGAACTCATCCTTTTTTATGGCTGCACAGTATTCCATGGTGTATATGTGCCACATTTTCTTAATTCAGTCTATCATTGATAGACATTTGGATTGGTTCCAAGTCTTTGCTATTGTGAATAGTGCTGCAATAAACATACATGTGGATGTGTCTTTATCATAGAATGATTTTAATGATCACTATTCTAACTGGCATGAGATGGTAACTCATTGTGTTTTTGATTTGCATTTCTCTAACGACCAGTGATGATGAGCTTTTTTTTCGTATGTTTGTTGACTGCATAAATGTCTTCTTTTGAGAAGTGTCTGTTCACATCCTTTACCCACTTTTTGATGGAGTTGTTTGTTGTTTTCTTGTAAATTTGTTTAAGCTCCTTGTAGATTCTGGATATTAGCCCTTTGTCAGATGGATAGATTGCAAAAATTTTCTCCCATTCAGTAGATTGCCTGTTTGCTCCCATGATTGCTTCTTTCGCTGAGCAGAAGCTCTTTAGTTTAATTAGATTCCATCTGTCTATTTTGGCTTTTGTTACAATTGCTTTTGGTGTTTTAGTCATGAAGTCTTTGCCCATGCCTATGTCCTGAATGGTATTGCCTAAGTTTTCTTCTAGGGTTTTTATGGTTTTAGGTCTTACATTTAAGTCTTTAATCCATCTTGAGTTAATTTTTGTATAAGGTGTAAGGAAGGGGTCCAGTTTCAGTTTTCAGCATATGGCTAGCCAGTTTTCCCAACACCATTTATTAAATAGGGAATGCTTTCCCCATTGCTTGTTTTTGTCAGGTTTGTCAAAGATCAGATGGTTGTAGATGTGTGGTGTTATTTCTGAGGCCTCTGTTCTGTTCCATTGGTCTATATATCTGTTATGGTACCAGTACCATGCCCTTTTGATTACTGTAGACTTGTAGTATAGTTTGAATTCAGGTAGTGTGATGCTTCCAGCTTCATTGTTTTGCTTAGGAATTTTTTGGCTATTTGGGCTCTTTTTGGTTCCATATGAAATTTTAAGTACTTTTTTCTAATTCTGTGAAGAAAGTTAATGGGAATAGCAATGAATATATATATTACTTCAGGCAGTATGACCATTTATTGATTCTTCCTATCCATGAGGATGGAATGTTTTTCCATTTGTTTGTGTCCTCTCTTATTTGCTTGAGCAGTAGTTTGTAGTTCTCCTTGAAGAGGTCCTTCACATCCCTTGTAAGTTGGATTCCTATGTATTTTATTCTCTTTGCAGCAATTGTGAATGGGAGTTCACTCATGATTTGGCTCTCATTGCTGTATAGGAATACTTGTGATTTTTGCACATTGATTTTGTATCCTGCGACTTTGCTGAAGTTGCTTATCAGCTTAAGGAATTTTTGGGCTCAGACAATGAAGTTATCTAAATATACAACCATGTTATCTGCAAACAGAGAAAATTTGACTTCCTCTCTTCCTAACTGAATACACTTTATTTCTTTCTCTTGCCTTATTGTCTTGGCCAGAACTTCTGATACTAGGTTGAATAGGAGCGGTGAGAGAACACATGGACACAGGGAGGGGAACATCACACACCAGGGTCTGTCAGGGAGTGGGGGGCTAGGGGAGGGATAGCATTAGGAGAAATACCTAATGTAGATGATGGGTTGATGGGTGCAGCAAACCGCCATGGCACATGTATACTCATGTAACAAAACTGCATATTCTGCACATGCATCCCAGAACTTAAAGTATAATAAAAAAATAAAATATATAAAAGAACTATTTTCAACACCATGAAAATCAGCATCTAATCTGTTTAAAGCACTGAGTTCCATTTTTGATGCATGATTTCTTTTTGACAGCTCTACTCTGGACTATTATTGTTTCCATTTTCTTTATGAAAACCCTAGAAATGGAGAATTTAAAAATCTTGATCAAGGTCATGCAGATGGTAAGTAAGGAGGCCAAGGTCCTTAATAACTGCATATAAAACAAAGTAAATCATAAAAAAAGAATCTTTTACTCCTTCCAGACTTTCAAATTTTAGCCCAACTTCCTCAATTAACGAAATGTGCCTTCTTTTGGGCAATTCTAAAAGTATAGGGATAGAGTGGAACCCAGACAATTTGTACAAAAGTGCCTCAGCACAATGCTGTGTGCCCAGTTTTCACCAGCTTTTGACCTAATCAATGCAAAAGTAGGTGAGTCCACTGACTAAGCACTAGACTATTACAGATAATATATAGATGGGATGCAAACATGTGCAAAGTAAAAAGTGAGAACCTAAAATCTAGTTCAGCAAGAATCTGGAAATAATCTAGGTAAATTTAGCTTCATAATAATAATTGCATTTTTTGCATAACAATAATGTGGCAAATACTTCGCAGATTTTCTCTCATTTAATCTGCGCATGCACAAGTTAAGTACTGCTATCCACGTTTTAGTTGGGGAAAATGAGACTTTCTGAAACTTGTAGGAGCTAGAGAGTGTTAGAGCAGGGAGACTCAGCCTGGGTTTGCCTGGTTCAAAGCAGAGCACGGCTGCCTGCTTATTCCTGCCAAACACCATATTTCTGGTAAAAGATCTCAGAGCCCAAATCAATTCACCCCACTGCTCAACAAATCTCACTTCCTGTATAAGCCTAAGTCAATTTTCACTGGGTAAGACAATGATTTTGGAATTAGAAATTTTTCATCCAGCTCCACTTCATGCTGCTCATTTCCACTTTTCCTTGCTCTTAATTATTAGAAGAGAAAAGAACATCCTGAATTTCAAATTATTTAAATAGAGCAGTAAATTTACAACTAAGCTAGGTTAGATATATCCCAAACATCATTGAAACTGCCACTTAAGCTGAATTAGATTATAAATAACCTACTAGACATTATTTACTTTTTTCTCGTAAACAATATACAAAGTCACTTATGGAAAGGCATTGAATGCATGAGAGTCTGAGTTGTACCAACTCAGGAGTTGGTACTTGCTTATGAAGAAATAAGAAAGTATTTTATCTTTCAATATTAAATCCCAAACACAAAATAACTTATTATTTAAAGCCTATTTAATTAATACTGCCACAAAGCTTTGACTGAGTAGGAGAACATCTTAATAAGGGAGAAAGCCTTTCATTGAATACAGTGGCCCAGAAGTATAAGAGAATAGAAGCTCTATGAAAAGAGTTCATAGGGGACATTGGATAAAAACGTCAGAATAAGCCAGCACGGTAAAAAGGGTGGGCTAGTGAGAAAAGGTGAAGTGAATACATGTGAGCTTGTCTCTGCCCATAGAAGGAAATAGAATGTAGTCAAGCATGTGGCATAGGTTGGTATCAGAGAGATCTGAGTTCTAACACTAGCTGTAACACTCCAGCAAGTCACTTAACATCTCAGACACTTCACCCATACAGTGGGGATAAGTACTTGATAGAATTATAAGGATTAAATGAACTAAAATGCAAAAGCACATCCCTCCATATCTGGCTCTTGTTTAGAAAGAATTCAATAAAGTAGACATGAACATAAACGGTAGGAATATTTAATGTTGATTTACAAAGGGTCAAACATAAAATAGTATACCTTTTTCAATATTTTCTAGGGTTTAAAAATGAAAATAAATATTTAAGGTACTCTCAATGCAGGACTTTTCAAACTTTTTCACTAAAATACCCTAGTTTGGATTCTAAAAGAGTTTGTTGACATGCCAAAAAAGATAAATTTCTTTAAAGTATTCTATTGAACAGTTATGCAATGTTTGCATAAATATATGAGTGTCTGTTATTACTAATTGAGTACACTTCACAACTCATATATGTAACATTATGTAATATTTGCACATATGTGAGTTATATATAACTCATATGTATGAGTTATGAAAGATATTCAATTAGGAATAATAGACACTCTTAAAATAGTGGCCTGAACATATCAGAGTTTTTTGAAAATAGGAATTCTAGATATGAACAGTCTAGCATTCCATGACAACTCAGTAGGATTGCTAGAATTAGCAAATAAAAATACAAGACTCTGGGGATGATAGAGTAGACATACTATTATTTCCTCTTCTTCACACTCAGTACAACTAAAATCCTTGGGCATTATATATAAAATAAACACAAGCAGATCCAAAAATCACACTACTGGGTATATATATCCAAAGAAAATATAATCAATGTGTCAAAGAGAGATCTGCACTCCCACGTTTATTGCAGCATTGTTCACCACAGCTAAGACACAGAAGCAACTTACATGTCCTCCATCAGATGAATGAATAAAGAAAATGTGGTAATACCCTCAGTGGAATACTATATTCAGCCTTTAAAATGGAGGAAATTCTGTCATTCTGAACAACACGGATGACTCTGGAAGACATTACGTTAAGTGAAATAAGCCAGGCACAGAAAGATAAATACCTCATGATCTCACTCATACGTGGAATCAAAAAAATCAAAGTCACAAAAGTAGAAAGTAGAATGGTGGTTACCAGGGCCTGGGAGTGAAGGAAATGGAGAGATGTTGGTTAAAGGACACAAAATTTTAGTTAGATAAGAGATGGAAGCTGAAGAGCTACTTTGTAGACCATATCAACAATAGTTCATAAAAATGTATTCTTGAAAATAGTGAAATAAGTAGATTTTAAGTGTTCTCAACCAAAAAATAACTATGTGACATAATATATGTTAATTAGCTCAATAGCCATTCTACAATGTATACATATTTCAAAATAACAGATTGTATATGGTAAATAGATACAATTTTGTCAATTAAAAAAATTAAATTAAAAAAATGAATAAGTAAATAGGTATAAGGAGACCTCAAAAGGCAGAGAGAAGAAGGCAGATCAGCTAGGGACGTTGGGACTTTAAAATCAATGCTGTAGTGAGTTCCTTGAGTTTTCTTTTGGCCTCATATATCCTAGATTGGGGAAGCCAGTAGCCCTGAAATGGCAATAGAGATAGATTTCTTTGTTATAACGTTTCCTCAAAATCCTCGTCCCTCTAGTCAAAGGCACAGGAAGGTGACTGCCTAGCAAGACAGAAAACTTTTAGGCAATATCTATTCTACTACAGCCAAACACAACCAAAAAAATATAGCTCCTCCATACTCATACCAGCAAACGCCTTGTGGGGAACCTACACTTCTATCCTGTTAAGGCTGCAATGAGGCATTCTGACATCCCACAGAGTGGTGTCAGAAAAGCAGTAACAAGCCCTCTTTCTGCCATGGTGCCAGTCGGGAGCTGGTTTCACCATGATCCAGCAGTAATGAGGTGTTCTGCCCCCCCTCACTGGGGTGGTGTTAGCGGAGGTTTTCCCCACCACTTAATGGTACTGAGGCCACCCCTAACCCCATGGTGTCATGGAGGCCATGTGGAGAGCAGGAACAAGGCATTCCTTCCCTTCCCTGAAAGAGTCATGTCAGCAAAGCCCTAGTGGGGAGACTAAGCTCCAGTCCAGCCTGGGAGTAGCAATGAGGCCTTCCCCATCTCAAATGTTAGAGGCTAAGTGGAAAACATAGACTTTCAGCCCCTACCTATTAGTAATGGGAAGCAGTCCACTTCATTCACTGGAGTGGTGTTAGAGGAAGCTGAATAAAACACTAGATCAAAATATGATTCCATCTTTAACATTATACTCAGCATGTCCAGGTTTCAACAGACAATCACTCATCATACAAACAGGAAGATCTTAAACTGAATTTAAAAAGATAATAAACAATTAGCAAAACCAAAACAATGCTGCCATTAGATGATCAAAGATTTAAAAGTAGCCATCATAAAAATGTTTCAATGAGAAATTATGAAAATGCTTCAAACAAATGAAAAAAATAGAAAGTCTCAGCAAAAAAAGAAGATAAAAAGAACCAAATTTAAATTTCAGAAGGAAGAATACAATAACTGAAATGCAAAATCCACTAGATGGATTCAACAGCAGAATAGACAGAAGGAAAAAAATTAGTGAAATTAAAGATAGAATAGTAACAATTAAAATATGTGAAAAACAGAGAGACAACAGAGAAGATGGAGTTAAAAAGAATTAGAATAAATAATAGGTGCAAGTTTCCCAAATTTGACAAAAGGCATAAACCTGGCCAAGTGTGGTGGCTCACACCTGTAATTCCAGCACTTTGGGAGGCTGAGGCAGGTGTACCACCTGAGGTCAAGAGTTCGAGACCATCCTGACCTACATGGCGAAACCCTATCTCTACTAAAAGTGCAAAAATTGGCCAAGCATGGTGGCACACAAATGTAATCCCAGCTACTCAAGAGGCTGAGGTTGCAGTGAGCTGAGATCATGCCACTGCACTCCAGTCCAGGCAGCAAAGTGAGACTCCATCTAAAAAAGACATAAACCTATAGTGTCAAGAAGCTTACTGAGCCCCAAATAGTATAAATCTAAAGAAATCTGTGACAAGACATCTTGTAATCAAACTTCAGAAAATTAAGATCAAAATTTTTTTTTTCTAAATCAATTCAGAGAGAAACAACACATTACCTACAGAAAAAATCAATTCAAGTGACAGTGAATTTCTCATCAGAAATCCTGGAGATCAGAGGAAGTAGCAGAACATTTTTCAAGTGCTTAAGAGAAATAATTTCCAAAATATATCCTTCAGGATTGTAGGGATCTCAAGACAATCTGAATTGAAAGAAGCTAAGAAAATTGGTTGCCAGCTGACCTACCTTAAGTGAATGATTCAAGGAAACTCTAAACAGAAAATAAGTGAGAAAATAAGAAATCTTGGGAGAGTAGAGGGACCCTAGATGCAGCCAGAAGGAACATCTTCTGCCAAGAGACTGGCACATTGGGAAGACTGACACACTCTGAGCAGAACTTTTAGAGGGATGGCATTGAGAGTAGGCAGAGGGAAGACACAGGAGCTAGGCTGAAAGGGAAGAAAACTGAGTACCCTACACTGTGCTGCTGATCACCAGGATTGGTTTCTAGCCATCAGAAAATCATGGTGAATGGGTGAGTTGAACAGACAAGGAGTGGCCTGTGCTCACCATCAACCTCTGGAATCCTAGTGGCAAGAGGCCCCATGACTGCCATGGACACTTGAGTTGGCAGGGAGAGCTGCTTAGAGTGGTGAAAGGGGCATGGTTTGGAGGCCCAGAGGGTTTGGTATGGGAGTGTCTACAGTGGAGCACAAACAGGGACACCAATCCCCCAACACTCACCATGCTCTCCTAGGAGACTTTAGCCTTAGGGTGACTGTTGGACCTTGACACATGAGTGGGAATGGATCCTGCTACCACCTTCCCAACAAACCACTTTGGTTGGCACCACCCATCAGAGTATCATGGCTAGTGGACTGGGAACACTTTGGCCCTTCCAGCACAACAAGTTTCTAATGTCAAGGGGCTAGAGAGCAAAGCCAGAGGCCTGGTACCAGCCTCCCAGAGCTACAGCACCTAGTCCAGGAGTGCTGAGCCAAGTGTTGGCCCCCTAAAATCTTCCAGAAATGAAGCTAGCCAACTGACCCTATTTTATGTCACAATCAAACCCCAAGGTCATCAAAGAAGATAAAAGCAAAAACACTCATCCATAGGACAGCAACTTCAAACATTGAAGAAACACCAGTCCACACTGATGAAGAAGAACCAGCACTAGAACTCTGGTAACTCAGAAAGCCAGAGTGTCTTCTTACCTGTATATGACTGTACAGTATCTAGGAATGGTTCCTTTTTTTTTTTTTTTTTTTGAGACAGAGTCTTACTCTGTTGCCCAGGCTGGAGCAGGAATGGTTCTTAACCAGGCTGAAATGGCTAAAATAACAGGCATAGAATACAGAATATAGATTAAAATGAAGGTCATCAAGATTCAGGAGAAAACAGAAACCCAATCCAAGGAATCTAAGGAATATAATAAAATCATACAGGAGCCGTAAGATGAAATGACCATTTTAAGAAAGAAGCAAATTGATCTAAAAAAGCTGAAAACCTCACCTAAAGAATTGCATAATACAATCACAAGTATTAAGAGCAATATAGACCAAACTGAGGAAAGAATCTCAGAGCCTGAAGACCAGTTCTCTGAAATAATTCAGTTAGACAAAAATGAATAAAAAATAAAAAATATTATAAAAGAGTGAACAAAACTTCCAAGAAATATGGGATTATGTAAAGAAACCAAATCTATGTCTCACTGGTGTTCCTGAAAGAGACAAAACAAGCAATTTGTAAAACAAATTGCAGGATATAATCCATGAAAATTTCCCCAACCTTGCTAGAGAGTCCAAGATTAAAATTCAAGGAATACAGAACAATCCTGCAAGATGCTATACAAGATAACCTTCCCCAAGACACAGAGCATCAGATTCTCCAAGGTCAAAATGAAAGAAAAAATGTTAAAGGAGCTAGAGAGAAGGGCCAGCTGACCTATAAAGGAAACCTTATCAGGCTAATAGTGGAATGTTCAGCAGAAACTCTATAAGCCAGAAGAGATTGGGAGCCTATACCCAGCATTCTTAAAGAAAAGAAAATCCAACCAAGGATTTCTTACCCAGCCAAACTAAGCTTCATAAGCAAAGGACAAGCAAATGCTAAAGGAATTTATTACTACCAGAGTTACCTTACAAGAGAACCTGAAGGAAGTGCTAAATATGGAAAGGAAAGATCGTTACCAACCATCACAAAAACAAACTTAAGTACATACACTATGTACTTGACTATGAAGCAACCACACAATTAAGTCTGCGTAATAACCAGCTAACAACACAATGACAAGATCAAATCTGCACATATAAATATTAACCTTGAATGTAAACAGGCTAGATGCCCCAATTAAAAGACACAGAGTGGCAACCTGGATAAAGAAGCAAGATCCAGCTGTATGCTGTCTTCAAGGGACCCATCACACATGCAATGACACCCATAGGCACAAAGTAAGAGAATGAAGAAAAATCCAAGCAAATGGAAACACAGTAAAAAGCAGGGGTTACTATTCTCATTTCATATGAAACACACTTTAAATCAACAAAGATCAAAAAACACAAAGAAAAGCATTATGCAATGGCAAAGGGTTCAATTCAACAAGAAGACCTAACTATTCTAAACATGTATGCACCCAACACAAGAGCACCCAAGTTTATAAAACAAGTTTTTAAAGAGCTATAAAGAGACTTAGATAACTACACAATAATAGTAGGAGACTTCAACATCCCACTGACAGTATTAGACAGATCATCAAGGCAGAAAACTAACAAAAATAATCAGAAACTGAACACAACACTTGAACAAATGGACCTAACAGACATCTACAGAACTCTCCTCCCCAAAACAACAGAATATACATTCCTCTCATAAACACATGATGCTTACTCTAAAATTGACCACACAGTCAGCCATAAAACAATTCTCAGCAAAAGCAAAAAATCACACCAACCACACTTTCGAACCACAGCACAATAAACATAGAAATCAATAACTATAAGACTGCTTAAAATCATACAATTATATGGAAATTAAACAATGCATTTTTGAATTATTTTGATTAAACAATTAAATGGAAGCAGAAATCAAGAAATTCTTTGAAACTAATGAAAACAAAAAAATAAAACACCACAGAATCTCTGGGACACAGCTAAAGCAGTGTTAACAGAGAAGTTTATAGCACTAAACATCCACTTCAAAAAGTTAGAAAAATCTCAAATTAACAACCTAACATTACACCTAGAGGAACTAGAAAAACAAGAGCAAACCAACCCCAAAGCTAGCAGAAGACAAGAAATAACCAAAACTAAATGAAGCTGAGACCTGAAAAACCATACAAAAGATCAATGAATCCAGGACTTAGTTCTTTCAAAGAATAAATAAGATAGACAGCTAGCCAGACTACAAAGAAAAAAGAGAGATGATCTAAATGAACATAAGAGCATTACCCAATGGCAAAGGGGACAGTACCACTGACCCCACAGAAATACAAAAATCCCTCAGAGTCTACTATGAATATCTCTATACAAACAAACCAGAAAAACTAGAAGAAATCATCAAGTTTCTGGAAACATACAACCTCCCAAGACTGAATGAGAAAGAAATTGAATTCCTGAACAGACCAATAATGAGTATGAAAATTGAATCAGTAATGAAAAGCCTACCAACAAGAAAAAGCCTAGGACTAGATGGATTCACAGCTGAATTTTACCATATGTATAAAGAGGAGCTGGAACTATTCTTTTGGAAACTATTCCAAAAACTGGAGGAGGAGGGAATCCTTCCTAACTCATTCTATGAGGCAAACATCATGCTGATACCAAAACTCAGCAGAGACACAACAACAAATTCAGGCCACTGAGCACAGTGGCTCATACCTATAATCCTAGCACTTTGGGAGGCCAAGGTGGGAGGATCACCTGAAGTCAGGAGTTCTAGACCAGCCTGGCCAACATAGTGAAACCTCATCTCTACTAAAAATACAAAAACTAGCCAGGCACAGTGGTGTGGTCCTATAATCCCAGCTACTCAGGAGGCTGAGGCAGGAGAATCACTTGAACCTGGGAGGTGGAACCTAGGTTGCAGTGAGCTGAGATCACTCCAATGCACTGCAGCCTGGGCAATAAGAGCAAAACTCAAAGAAGAAAAAGAGAGAGAGAGAGAAAGAAAGAGAAGAAAGAGAGAGAAAGAGAAAGAAAAGGAAAGAAAAGAAAAGAAAGAAAACTTCAGACCAATATCATTGATGAACACTGATGCAAAAATTATCTTACAAAATACTAGCAAACCAAATCCAGTAGCATGTCAAAAAGCTAACTCACCACAATCAAGTAGGCTTTATCCCTAGGATGCAAGGTAGGTTCAATGTATGCAAATCAATAAGTGTGATTCATTACATAAACAGAACTAAAAACAAAAACCACATAATCATTTCAATAGATGCAGAAAAGACTTTTGATAAAATTCAACATCCCTTCATGTTAAAAATCTTCTACAAAGTAAGCATTGAAGGAACATACTTCAAAACAATAAGAGCCATCTCTGACAAACCCACAGCCAACATCATACTGGATGGGCAAAAGCTGAAAGTGTTCTGCTTGAAAACTGGAATAAGACTAGGATGCCCTGTCTTACCACTCCTATTCAACATAAGACTGGAAGTCCTAGGTAGAGCAATCAGGCAAGAGAAAAAAATAGAAGGCATCAAAATAGGAAGAGAGGGAGTCAAATTATCTATGTTTGCCAATTATATAATTCTATACCTAGAAAATTCCATAGTCTCTGCCCAAAAGCTCCTAGATCTGAAAAATAACTTTCGCAAGCTTTCAGGACACAAAATTAATTTACAAATAATAGCAGCATGTCTATACATCAATGCCTCAGCCAAGAGCCAAATCAAGAAAACAATCCCATTCACAATAGCTACACAAAAAATAAAATACCTAGGAATACAGCTAACCAGGGAGGTAAAAGATCTCTATAATGAGAATTACAAAACTTTGCTGAGAGAAAACAGAGATGACATAAACTAATGGGAAAATATTCCATGTTAATGAATAGGAGGAATCAGTATTGTTAAAATGACCATACTGCCCAAAGCAATTCACAGATTCAACATTATTCCTACCAAACTACCAATGACATTCTTCCCAGAATTAGAAAAAATTATTTTAAAACTCATGTAGAAGAACAAAAAAAGCCAGAATAACCAAGCAATCCTAAGCAAAAAGAACACAGCTGGAGGCATCACATTATCTGACTTCAATCTATACTACAAGTTCACAGTAACTAAAACCGCATGGTACTGGTACAAAAACAGACATATAGACCAATGGAACAGAATAGAGAGCCCAGAAATAATGCTGTACACCTACAACCACTTCATCTTTGACCAAGTCGACAAAAACAAGCAATGGAGAAAGACTCCCTATTCAATGAATGGTGCTGGGAAAATTGGCTATCCATATGCAAAACATTGACACTGGACCTTTTCCTCACACCATATACAACAGAAACCTCAAAATGAATTAAAGACCTAAATGTAAAATCCAAAACTATAAAAACCCTGGAAGATAACAAGTGATACCATTCTGGGCACAGGCCCCAGCAAAGATTTAATGATTAAGACACCAAAAGCAAGTGTAACAAAAACAAAAATTGACAAATGAGACCTAATTAAATCAAGGAGCCTCTGCACAGCAAAATCAACTATCAACAGAGTAAAGAGACAATCTACAGAATGGGAGAAAATATTTGCAAACTATGAATCCAACAAAGATCTAATATCCAAAATCTATAAAGAATTTAAACAAATTAAAAAGCAACAAACAACTCCATTAAAAAGTGGGCAAAAGACATGAACACACACTTTTTAAAAGAAAACATATATGTGACCAACAAGTATATAAAAAATTATCAACATCACTAATCATTAAAGAAATGCCAATCAAAACCACAATGAGATACCATCTTATACCAGTCAGAATGACTATTATTAAAAAGTCAAAAAATAACAGATGCTGATGAGGTTGTAGAGAAATGAGAACACTTATACACTGCTGGTGGGAATGTAAATTAGGTCAGCCATTGTGGAAAGCAATTTGAATATTTCTCAAAGATCTTAAAACAGAACTACCATTTGATCCAGCAGTGCCATTACTGGGTATATACCCAAAAAAATAGAAATTCTCCCATAAAGAAACATAAATGTGTATATTCACAGCACTATCCACAGTGGCAAAGACATGGAATCAACCTATCTGCCCATCAATGGTAGACTGGATAAAGAAAATGTGGTACATATACACCACGAAATACTATGCAGCCATAAAAAAAAGAGATCACATCCTTTGCAGGAACATTGATGGAACTGGAGGCCATCATCCGAAGCAAACTAACACGGGAACAGAAAACCTAAGTGGAAGCTAAACATTGAGTACACATGGACACAAAGGAAGGAACAACAGATCCCAGACCCTACTAGAGGATGGAGGTTGGGAGGCGGGTAAGGATAGAAAAACTACCCTTCGGGTACTATGCTTATTACCTGGGTGATGAAATCATCTTTACTCGGCCGGGCGCGGTGGCTCAAGCCTGTAATCCCAGCACTTTGGGAGGCCGAGACGGGTGGATCACGAGGTCAGGAGATTGAGACCATCCTGGCTAACACGGTGAAACCCCGTCTCTACTAAAAAATACAAAAAACTAGCCGGGTGAGGTGGCGGGCGCATGTAGTCCCAGCTACTCGGGAGGCTGAGGCAGGAGAATGGGGTAAACACGGCAGGCGGAGCTTGCAGTGAGCTGAGATCCGGTCACTGCACTCCAGCCCGGGTGACAGAGGGAGACTCTGTCTCAAAAAAAAAAAAAAAAAAAAAGAAATAATCTTTACTCCAAACACCCATGACACAATTCACCTATATAACAAACCTGCACATTTACCCCTGAACCTCAAATAAAAGTTTTTAAAAAAGAAATCTTGGAATGTCATAAAGAAGGAAAAATACAAATTTAGAAGAAAGACCAAAAATATGAGTAAACACAATATATTGTTCTTCTCCTCCTGAGCTTTCTAAGTTATGTCTGATGGTTGAAGCAAAAATTATAAAACCATGTAGTGTTGTTGTTGATGCATGTAGGGGAATTGTAAAATGGATTATATTATAAATTGGGGATACTAAAGGATATAAAAGGAAGGAAGTTTTCCACACTCAAACTGGTAAAATATTGGCACCAGTGGGTTGCAATAAGTTATTCATAATGTAATGCCTAGAGTAACCAGTACAACTCCTTTACAAAGAGATATACTTACAAATTATAAATAAATTAACATTAAATGCTAAACACTGCTTGTGTTGTCCATAGGATGGCAGGAAAAAGAAAATGAGAAAAGGAAAAACCAAACCAAAAGGAAAAAAATAATGGTAGACTTTACCTTAAATACCAATAATTACATCAAAAGTAAATAACCTAAATAAAACAATTAAAAGATTGGCAGAGCATTTTAAAAAAGAGAGAAAAGAAAAACATGATCTATAGGAGTTAGGGGGAAGGATAATTTTACAGTGGGAGACACTGACAAATTCTACCTCAGTCAGATGATCAAGGCTAACATCAATAGTGGTAAGTCCAAAAGCAAACACAACAAAAGCAAAAATCAACAAATAGGATCGAATTAAACTTAAGAGCTTCTGAACAGCAAAAGAAACTACAAACAGAGTAAACAGACAACCTACGGAATGGGAGAAAATATTCACAAACAATGCATCTGACAAAGGACTAATATCCAGCAACTATAAGGAACTTAAGCAAATTTACAGATGCTGGTGAGGGTGCAGAGAAACTAGTTTACACTCCCACTCACAGTGGGAGTGTAAATTAGTTCAACCATTGTGGAAGCAGTATGGTGATTCCTCACAGAGCTAAAAGCAGAACTACTATTCAACCCAGCAATCCCATTATTGGATACATACCCAAAGGAATATAAATTATTCTACCATAAAGACACATGCATGTGTAAGTTCATTGCAGCCCTATTCACAATAGCAAAGACATGCAATCAACCTAAATGCCAATCAATGACATATTAGGTAAAGAAAATGTGGTACATATACACCATGGCATACTATGCAGCCATAAAAGAGAACAAAATCATGTTATTAGCAGGAACATGGATGGAGCTGGAGGTTGTTAACCTTAGCAAAGTCACAGAAAACCAAATACCAAATGTTCTCACTTATAAGTGGGAGCTGAATGAGGAGAACTCATGAACACAAAGAAGGGAACAAAAGACACTGGGTTCTACTTGAGGGTGGAGGGTGGGAGAAGGAAGAGGAGCAGAAAAAATACTATTGGGTACTAGGCTTAATACCTGTGTGATAAAATAATCTGTACAACAAACCCCTGTGACACGAGTTAACCTGTATAGCAAACCTGGACATGTACCCTCGAGCCTAAAATAGAAGTTAAAATAAGAACAGAAAAAACAAAAACAAATAAACAAAAAAAAACACCAGTGATAAGTCATTCTGATAGTATGTCTCCTTAATATCATGTGATGGAAATGACACTCTACTTCTGGGGTCTTTCTCCCTAAAACACATTACTCCAGTCTAATCATGAGAAAACCATCATACAAATCTTAATTAGGTAACATTTTACAAAATATCTGACCCACATTCCTTAACAATTTCAAAGTCATCAAAAGGATGGAACTCTGTGAAACAGTCACAGTGAAGAGAAGTCTTAGGAGACAAGACGACTAAATGTAACATGGTGTGGTGTACTGGATAGGATCCTGGAACATAAAAGGAGCCTTATGTTAAAATAAAGGAAATCTGAATAGATTATGGATCTTAAATAATACTAATTTATTGATATTGATAGATTATTTGTAACAAAGGTCCCATAGTCATAGAGTAATGGGGAAAACTCAGTGTGGGTTATATGGAAACTCTCTGTACCATCTTCCCAATTCTCCTAAAGCTGTTCCAAAATAAAAAGTTTATTTTAAAAAATGACTCAGCCATATGCCTTCTACAAGCAGCTCACTTCAACTAAACACAGGCTGGAGGAAGACTATTTTTGCCGTAATTTGTCCTTTGGTTTTGCTAATTTTATTAGATAATTTTATGGCTTTTAAACAAGCAAACAATACAACCCAGTTAAATTTGAATTTCAGATAAACAACACTTCTTTTTTAGTTTACGGATGTCCCATGCAATATTTGGGACATACTTACACTAAAAATTATTCTTTTTTTTTTTTTTGAAATTCAAATTTCACTGGGATGTTTTATATTTTAGCTAGCAATTCTAGGATATGAACCTAGCTTCCTATCTATTCTGCTCTTTCATCCTTCACACGTGAAGGATGTCATAGAAAGTGTCATATTCTGCAATAAAACTTCCCAAAGAAGAAAATTCCTTTTTATCCGAGTGCTGAATTGTGTGTGCTTCTTAATGGCATGTGATTCATTACAGAGACATAAAATGGGCCTACTACAATGCTTGAAACACAGTGAGTGTCCAAAGATGAGAGTTACCAACTTCAGGAGAAATTAGGGTTAGGGTCAGGAGACTACAGATTCATAATAAAAACATACTCAATTTATTACCTACAGAATAAGTTTTTGCCATTGTCGTCATCATCATCATTATCATTGCTTGGAAAAGTCTGAATGCAGGAATGCAATTTAGTTAACACAATGTTGTGTGTTCACAATATGAGGTAAGGGAATTAAAGTTTGCAAAGTTTTTGGAAACATAGTATGGCAAAGTATTTTTTTCTCATTGTATTTAAAAACATCTATGAAGTAAATGCTGAAACAGATAGTTAGGTGTTGTTTAACTTCTTTTAACGAGAAGATTAGAATATGCAATCTGCCAGGACCATCTAGAGCATCCCAGGGCTACCTAGGCCACATGTCTTTCTCAGCAATTCTTTCTCTCTGGTTTAGAGAACAGGCTGAGGTGAAAAAGATACTCTTGCCTTTTTTGGAGCCTGTTCCTTCTGGATAGCTCTCTATTCTGGCCAGTTCATCAATATCATCTGGCTGCTAAGCTGAGACCTATCTTGCAATTTAAATTGATTGGGGCTTTGCATGTGAGTTGACAGTAAATTAAAGTCACTATTTCTTGCTAACTTTGTGCCAGATGTCTTATCTTGTCTTGTTTTGTCTTCTTTTCTTTTTTTCTTCTTCTTTTTTTTTTTTTTGAGACAGAGTTTCACTCTTACCTCCCAGGCTGGAGTGCAATGGCACGATCTTGGATCACTGCAACCTCTGCCTCCTGGGTCCAAGCAATTCTCCTGTATCAGCACCCCCAAGTAGCTGGCATTACGGGTGCCTGCCACCACACCCAGCTAATTTTTGTATTTTTTTTTTTTTAGTAGAAACAGGGTTTCACTATGTTGGCCAGGCTGGTCTTGAATTCCTGACCTCAGGTGACCCAGCCACCTCAGCCTCCCAAAGTGCTGGGATTACAGGCATGAGCCACTGCACCCGGCCACCATTTTTATTTTCTAGATGAAGAAAAGAAGACAATAAACTTTCTTTAGGTCAAAATCTACTAAGTAGTAGAATGATGTTCAACCAAGTTTTGTCAAAGACAATAAAATTCATGTACTGAACTTACTACAAAATCTCAACTTCCTTGAGTTTGAAGCTACCTTGTTTTAAATTTTTAATACTTCCTTCTCCTAGCAGTCTCTATGGTCTGGAGGAATACTTACCACAAACCCCTATCCTGTATTGTTGAGTTAGCAGGTTGTGAAGACTGTGTCTCGTTACAGAGATGCTTGACTAAGTCCCTATATAAGCTAGGATCTTACCCTAGCTGCTTTAGGGAGCAAGGATTGTTGAAGTGATCCTAGAGGTCTTGCTACCTGAAGCTCTTTAAGGAGGCACAGGTCAACCTATCAGTGAAAACCTTTTGTTTACTTCTAATGTACCTCTGTTTGGGACACCCACCAAGTTACTCGTGCTGGATTGCTTTCAACTCTTCTTCATTTCCATTGTATGGAATAACCAGACAAGTCTTTCTCCTGGTAGCTCATCTCACTCCAACCCTTCTCACCTATATGCATTAGGAGCATCTTTTAATTTCATTCTTAAAACACATGAAATTTTAAATATATCTCCATACAGCACCAGATGCACATAAGCCTCTTAAATTAGTCTGCCTTTTTATAAAGTGAACGTTACTTCTTATATAGTACGCAATAATTAAGCAATGTTTGATATATACCAGGCACCATGTGCTAGGTGTCGGAGACATAATAATGAACATCAATACTTGCGAGAAATTGAGGGGTTAAATGGTAAGGTACATGTACAAATAACTAGATGTGATTTAAGACAGGATAACAGAAATGCTAAATTGAGATTAAAAATTTCTTTTTGTGGTACACAGAAAGGGGTAATTTATTCCCATTACATGCAATGCTGAATGAAAATGCAGTATTTTTCAGACCAATTAGTTGGGAAACTAATTGATTTCACTTAGCTGGGGGCTTCCAGCACAAGTGAAGTGCACTTGCTCATCGGACAGAGTGTCTGATCAGGGGCCAACAGCCATCACCAGGCAACTCATAATCACAGACCATCAAGAGGCATTGAAAATTAGACTCCAAGGAAAGGCAGTTGTATTGATTGCACATAAAAGCATTACTTTAAAATACTCTAGCAACTGTGGGTCAGGACTTTGAGATGGCAGTCCTCCAATGGATAGCCAAGAGAGAAAACTATCATTACTGTCTTGTCAAATCACCTCTTGAGAGGTAAGTGGTGGGTTCCAAAAGGCAATGTGTTCATTTTGCAAACTCTATTCATAGGGACCATGGGAAGCTGGCTACTGTGGCATAAATTTTAGCAGCCCTCCAGGACGCTATCTGCCTAACAGGATTCCTCTTGCTTTGGAGGACCCTTCCTACATTCTGAAGTTCCACTAAAATGAGAGGCACTGGCTACAGTAGCATTTCAAAAATACATGCATGGTGCCTAGGGACAGTGGTAGTGGGGGGCGCAATGAAAGGAAACCTTGGAGCATTGTTGAAAGTCGCAGCATCCCCCAAATGTCCACTCTTCAAACCAGAAAGTCAAAACTCTTTCCAATAACTGCGTACTTGACCACAAGTGTGGTTGCAACATTTGGGAGTAATGTTAAAGATGTTGTAAGCTATGCATTATAGTAGAGGAGTGCTATTTTTAAGTTATTTTATTGAGTAAATATATGTAATAAATATTTCAAGTGACTCCCTACATGGAAGTGTTTCTTCACTTCTGAGGAGAAATAGAAAGGAAAGCAAGCACACGAGGAAGTATTATAATATGTAAATATTATTTTATAGGGTAAGGATTAATGTTGGGCTAAGGGTAGGAACTACAGTCAATGTTAGGCTTCAACTTAATTTAAATGTAGTCTAATCAGTGAAGAATTAATTTTTCCTCTGAGTTACAAGTTTGCAAAATCACCCTTTGGCTCCATTTTTTTTTTTTTAAGTATTTTTTAAATGTTTAAATCAAACCCTTGATTATATTTATCAAGCAGATTTTGTGTGTTTTGAAAGATAGTCATTTTTCACACTATTCTGAAAATAGTAATTGACTAAAATACTGACATCTTGATCATGATTATTACTTTCACATTTATTTTAATGTTTCAGTCTATGTCAACCAGCATGTCCTGACACTGCAGTTACACTGTGGAGCTTCTGCCCTCCGCGAGTATTTAATAACATATCTGGAAGAAGGCCTCACAGCATCCTTGGTTGGTTGACAGCCAACTCCAGAAGCATAAATCTTTCAAACTCAATTGTGTTCTAATGCTTATATGAATATCAGTTTTACAAACTGAAACAAATTGCAAAGTAGATCTGAGTAACATATGTGAACACACTATTTATCTTTCACTGAAATGTTTAAAAACTCACTCATTAAATGCTGCATATAGTAAAAGGAGAAGGAAGCAAAATGAATTCTTGGGCATTGTTCAAAAAGGTACTTTTTCAATAAATTTCTTAGAGTTAGTTGTAAATCTATACATTTATGGAAAAACCATTTTTAGACCATTATCTTTACACTAATTAATTGCACAAAACAATGAATGTACTGTGTTCAGCCTTTTGTCGTTAGGAAGCATCTAAAATGTCACATACTTTAAAAAAATTGCAGTCTAATGATCAAATCTCAAACACCAAGAGCCTTGGATATTTCGGCCTTGTTTTGCTCTGATCTATTTATATCGATAGGAATCATCAGTTCACCCACCTCAATAATTTGCTCAGCAACCTCACCAACAATAATAAAATGACCTCCTTTCTAATGTCTCTATCTTTATATTTCTTTCTTTAATCTCTTTCCTCTGATCATCTTTCTCATCTAACCCTACTTCTCTCTGCCTCCAGCTATTACCTTTATCCTTTAGAATTCTCATGGGGCTTTTCTATTCTGGTGAGCAAGTGGTTCAAATTCCCCCACACTCTTACCTTGATGCTCCATCCTCATCACCTCCTTTGGGATAGGGAATAGAAACGCAAAAAAGGACTTTGGAGTTAAAGACATATTAAAAGGAAGACTCTGTTAAGTTCTCAATGGAATAAGCACTTACTCACACTTAGAATAAAGAGAAGATTAACAAGGAAGTTTTGTAGGAGAAAAAATTGTAATGGCATTGGATGATTTAATGTTTGGGCATGGTAAAGCTTATTTATTTTATTATTGTGATTTTTTCCAGATATACAGAAATGAAACATAACAAATATTAAATTAGCTACCACCCTAAATCCCAATCCTCTACCGCTTTCCTCTCCCTACCTATAGGTTACCACTATCCTAAACTTTGTATTCTTCTTGTGCATAATTTTTAAAAACTTTATACTATATTTATATATATTCACATTGTGTACATCTTAAATTTTCTAAATAATTGTTATCATACTCTACACAATCATTTCATAGTAACTTTTATCCACATATTGTGTTTTTAACATTTTTACATGTTGATAAAAGTAAATCTAGTTCATTCTCATCAAATGCAATAACTATATTTGTTTATTTCCCTGTCGATAAACACTTATTTCTAAATTTGGACTATTACAAATGGTGCTGCAATGAGCATATAACATTTGCTATCCCTTTGCTTTTAATTTTTCTGTGTAATTATATTTTATGTGATTTTCTTGTATAAAATAAATAGCTAAATTTTTCCAGTGTTTCTAATACAGGTTGGGCAGGCCTAATCTGAAAAACTGGAAATTGGAAATCCAAAATGGTCCAAAATTTAAAACTTTTTAAGTGCCAATATGATACCACAAGTGGAAAATTCCATATCTGACTTCATGTGATGGGTCACAGTCAAAACACAGGCACACAACACACACCTCATTCAGCATCCCCAAGAGAAAAAGACCCAGGTCCCTTCAGCTATTATCTACCTTCTTCATGCACCCCCAAAATCCCCCATGCAAGCATACCCACAAAGAGTAATAAAATGGTATATGTGCAGGCCGGACATACCAATGGCAGCTGCCCCATAATGGCCCACATGGGCTCAAGACCTATGTGTACTACTTACTGTGTTTTCTTGCTTATTTTCTGCTCTATGGTGTAAAGATAATGTTGAAAATATCAAAAAGGCCTATCAAAAAACCACAGTCCTACGGGTAATAGTGATAAGAAAATGAGGAACCATTTATGTTTATATAACATAGAAAGTCAAGCTGTTAGTGAAATTACACAGCATTATCAGTGTAAAATGTCTTACAGAAGATATAGTGTTGTAGTGATCACCATATATGAACTGAAGAAACAAAAGGATAAACATAGTTCTATGCTGAAAGTGATGAACAGAAGTTAGTGGAAAAAGAAAAACAATGCTAAAAATGAAGATCTCTATCATGTATCAAAAGAGTGGATCCATCAGTGTTTCAGTGAACACGTGCCACCTAAGGGTAGGCCTATCATGAAATAAGCAAAGGTCTATCACAATGAACTGAAAATTGAAAAGAGCTGTAAATATTCAACAAGTTGGTTGCAGAAATTCAAGAAAAGATATAACATTAAAGTTTTTAAGATTTGTGGTGGTAAAGCAAATGCTGATGATGAAGCATCAGAGAAATTCATTGACAAGTTTGTCAAGGTAAGCAATGATGAAAATCTGACACAGAACAAGTCTATAATGCTGATGAAAAATCACTGTTTTGACATTATTGCCCCAGAAAGACACTGTCTACAGGTGATGAGACTGCCTTTATGGGAATTAAAAATGCCAAGGACAGAATAACTGTGCTGGGAGGTGCTACTGCAGCAGTCATACAGAGCATAAGCTTGCTGGGACAGGCAAAAGTTTGTATTCTTACTCTTTTCAAGGAGTGAATTTCTTACCAGCCCATTGTTATGCTAACAAAAAGCCATGAATCACCAAGGACGTCTTTTCTGATTGGTTTCACACACATTTTGTGCCAGTAGCTCACATTCACTGCGGGGAAGCTGTACTGGATTTGATTCCTTGACAACAGTTCTGCTCATCCCACAGCTGAAATTCTCATCAAAAGTAGTTAATGCCATGCACCTTCCCACAAATGTGACTTTATTAATTCAGCCATATGATCAGGATACCCTTAAGTCAATAAATAGTAAATATAAAAATAGTTTCTTAAACAGCATGCTAGCAGGAATAAACAGAGGTGTGGATATGAAACGTTTTCAAAAGAAGTTTATCATAAAGGATGCTCCATAAATTATTTCCAGACTTGGAACACAGTGACTAAAGACACACTTGCACATGCCTGGTACAACCTCTGGCTTGCGACTATGTTCAGTGATGATAAGAAACAAGATGATGACTGAAGGATTTCATATGTTAAGTGAGAAAAAAATGTCTAACCTCCTTCCATATGCCAAAAATGTACCTTCAGATTTTATCAGTAAGCTGAACGAGGTGGATACTGGAGAAATTTTTAACATCAATAATGAGTCTCCAATTGTCCATTCATTGACCAAGAGTGAAATAGCCAAAATGGTTCTGACTCAAGGTGATTGTGATGATACGATGATGGTGTGAATAGTGATAATGGAGATGATACTGTTAACACTGCAGAAAAAGTACCTATAGACACCATGGTGAGATACACGCTAGATTTATTGAAGAACCAGAGAAGGGTTCATTCGCAATAAACACGATAGCCTGTCTATTTAGAAAATCAAAGAGATACTTCTAGGGTAAAACCATTGTTAATGAGGCAAATGACTCTGGAGGGAATGTATTAAAAAGCCAACAAGTATAATGCCTCCTAATTCCTACAGGACCCACTTCTTGGTCCCTCAATTGCTTCTCGCATTAATTTCATAAATTTCATAGGGTCTTCTACATAAATGCACTTCTACATAATGAAACATTTCTACATAAATATTGCCTGTTAATAAAAAATTCACTTCCCTTCCAGTCCAAATGGATTTTATTACTTGCTTTACCAGACTGGCTAGGATGCCCAGAACATTGTTGAATAGAAGTATAAGAACAGATATTCTTTCTGATCTTAGAAAGAAAACATTTAGATTTTTACTATTAAGTATTATGTTAGCTGCAGGGTTTTCATAGATGCACGGTCAGGTTGGGGAAGTTTCCTACTATTCCTAATTTTCCAAGAGTTTTAAACAGGAATAGGTATTGAATTTAAATACTTTTAAAATGCATCTATTGAGATAATCATACGATTTTTCTTTTTTAGTTCATTGATTGGGTATATTATATTGATTGACGTTTGAAAGTTGAACCAAACTTTCACTTTGGGATAAACCCCTCTTCCTCAGTCAGGATTATCCTTTTTGTATATTGCTGGAGTCAATGTGTTAATATTCCTTACATTTTTGCAACTCTGCTGATGATTAGGCTATAATTTTCTGCATTTGTAATGTCCTTGCTTGGTTTTGGTATCAGAATAATGCAGCCTCATTAGTAATATAGTAAGGAATTATTCATTCCTCTTAGATTTGTGTGAAAATGATTTTGTATAATTCAGATTTTTTTCCTTCTTAAATATTTAGTAGAATTTACCGCTGGAGACATTTAGTTCTGAGTTTCTTTGTGGAAAGGTTTTAAACCATAATTTCAATGTTTTTCTGTAGATACAAAGATATTTATTCTATTTTTACTTTAGCATTATTTTATATCTTTCAAGATATTTATCAGTTTCCTGTAAATTATTAAATGTATTGGCAAAAGTAGTTTGTAATATTTCTTTTTATCCTTTCCATGTATCTAGATCTATAATGAAATGACCTTTTTTTGTCCTGATGCTGTTGATTTGTCTTTCAGTCTTTCTAGCTAAAAGTTTAACAGTTCTAGTCCTATCTTTAAAAACTAGGTTTTGCTTTTATTAATTTTCTCTTTTGCTGGTTCATTTTCTATTTTTTGGTTTTCTATTTTTACCTTTATTGTTACCTTTCTCCTGCGTATTTTAAATTTAATTTGCTTATTTAGTGAAAGTTGAAATCATCAATTTAAAACCTTTGAAAACTTTATAATGTAAACTTCATAGAATATTTTTTTTCAAAGTACTGCTTTATCTGCAACATGCAAAATTTGGCATTTTGGTCTTTTATTTTTATTAATTTTAAGCCATATTCTAATTCCCCTTTTGATTGTTTTTTGACCTATGGTTCACTTAGCAGTATGATGTTTACTTTCCAAATGTTTGAAATTTGCAATTTTTAAGACTTGCGTTAGGTCCAAAATATATGTCTAATATAGTGGCTGTGCCATGTGCATTTGAAAAGACTGAGTATTCTGCTGTTGTGAAGGGAGTGATCTGCAAAAGATCAATTAGGTCAAATTGGTTGATAATGTTGTTCAGTTTTCTATGCTTTACTTACTTTTTGTCTACTTGTACAATCATTTACTAAGGAAAAAGTATATAAGCCTCCAATTCAAACTGTGGATTCACCTATTTCTTCTTTGGGTTCTGTCAATCCTTATGTATTATGAGACCCTGTTATGGGGTTATACACAGGAAAATTATGTCTTCTTGATGAATTGACCCATTTGTCATTATAAAATGTCTATCCTTATCCCTGGTAATATTCATTGTTTTGACATCTACTTTGATAGAAAATAACCACTCAAACCTTTTTTTGGTTAATATTGGCATAATATGTCTTATTTCATCATTTTATTTTAACCTAATTGTGTCTTTATATATAAAATTGATGTCTTACAGAAAGTATAGAATGCGTTCCTGCTCTTTTACCTAATACGATGAGCTTCACCTTTCAATTAGGGAGTTTATACTATTTGCATTTAATGTAGTTATTGATCTGGTTAAGTTTAAATCTACTATATAGTTTTGTGTTTTTTCTTTCTATTTGTTCCATCTGGTCCTTATTCTTTACTTTCTCTTTTTCTAGATTTAATATATTTGTTATTTATTTAACTTCCACTGGCTTTGTGGATATACCACTTTGTTTAGTTTAATTATTTTATTTCACCCAATCAATGAAATTTTTTAAAAACTATGATTATCTCAATAGATGCATTTTTAAAGTATTTGAACTCAATACCTATTCTTATTTAAAATTCTTGGCAAATTAGGAATAGCAGGAAGCTTCCCCAACTTGATAGCGCAAGCCGATGTAATATTTAATAGTAAAAGTTTTAATGCCTTCTCTTCAGGATCAGAAAGAATATCTATTCTTATACTTCTATTCAACAATGTTTTGGACATCCTAGCCAGTCCAGTAAAGCAAGAAAAAGCAGTAATTAATTGCTTCATACTCCTATTGTCTACCTTCAAAAATATTATACACTTTATGGTTAGTGAAGAATTTTGCAGCATTATACTTCCATTTCTCTCTCCTAATTTTCATGCTATTGTTTTCATATGATGTGTTTCTCTGTGTGTTACAAACCAAACAGTACATTGTTATTGTTTTTGCTTAAAATAATCCCTTATAAAGAAATTTTAAAGTGAGAGAAATGTGTTTTATATTTACCCATATATTTACCATATCTGGCCCTGTTTATTTATTTGTGTAAATGCAAATCTGGCATCATTCTCTTGCTGCTTAAACACCATCTTAACATTTCTTGTAGTCCAGGTTTGCTAGTGAGTCTGTCAGCTTTTGTCTGTCTGAAAGGTCTTTATTTTACTTCCACTTTAAAAAGCATATAATTCAAATTCTAAGTTGACAGCTTTTATTTCTCATACATTAAAGATGCTGTTCTATTGTACTCTAGCTTGAATTGCTTCTGTTAAGAAATTGGCAATTATTCTTTTGTTTATTCTGCTACACAAAATATGTCTTTTCTCTGATTACTGTTGATATTTTCTGTTCATCACATGTTTTTAGCGACTTGAGTATTATGTGCCCTGATAATTTTGTGTATTTGTGTATATTTATTATTCTGCTTGGTGCTCATTGAGCTTCCTAGATCTGTGGATCTCTTTTATTTGGAATTTTTTTAGCATTTATTTTTTCAAATAATTTTTGCTCATCTCTCTCTCTCTCCCCCACTATGCTTCCTGCCTCTCTTTTTTCTCCTCTCCTCACCTTTTGAGTCTCCAGTCAAATGTGCGTTAGGCTACGTAATAGTTTCCCACAGGTCACTAATCTTCTATACATAGTTTTTTTGTTTGTTTGTTTGTTTGTTTTAACATTTATTTATTTTATTTTATTTTATTTTAATTTATTTATTATTATTATACTTTAAGTTGTAGGGTACATGTGCATAACGTGCAGGTTTGTTACATATGTATACTTGTGCCATGTTGGTGTGCTGCACCCATCAACTCGTCATTTACATCAGGTGTAACTCCCAATGCAATCCCTCCCCCCTCCCCCCTCCCCATGATAGGCCCCGGTGTGCGATGTTCCCCTTCCTGAGTCCAAGTGATCTCATTGTTCAGTTCCCAACTATGAGTGAGAACATGCGGTGTTTGGTTTTCTGTTCTTGTGATAGTTTGCTAAGAATGATGGTTTCCAGCTGCATCCATGTCCCTACAAAGGACACAAACTCATCCTTTTTTATGGCTGCATAGTATTCCATGGTGTATATGTGCCACATTTTCTTAGGCAAGAGAAAGAAATCAAGGGTATTCAGTTAGGAAAAGAAGAAGTCAAATTGTCCCTCTTTGCAGATGACATGATTGTATATTTAGAAAACCCCATTGTCTCAGCTCAAAATCTCCTTAAGCTGATAAGCAACTTCAGCAAAGTCTCAGGATACAAAATTAATGTGCAAAAATCACAAGCATTCTTATACACCAGTAACAGACAAACAGAGAGCCAAATCAGGAATGAACTTCCATTCACAATTGCTTCAAAGAGAATAAAATACCTAGGAATCCAACTTACAAGGGATGTAAAGGACCTCTTCAAGGAGAACTACAAACCACTGCTCAGTGAAATAAAAGAGGACACAAACAAATGGAAGAACATACCATGCTCATGGATAGGAAGAATCAATATCGTGAAAATGGCCATACTGCCCAAGGTAATTTATAGATTCTATACGTAGTTTTTAAGTTTTATCTTCTCTAAACTTCATTTTAGATATATTCTAATGCCATTTCTTCAAGATCACTCATTTTTTTGTTTAAAAGGATAAGGACCAGATGGAACTATTAATCCCATACAGCGTGTTTTTCATTTTATATATTGTCCTTTTTATTTCCAGGAGTTCCATTTGGGTATTTTACAGTTTCCATTTCTATTTCTCTCCCTACCATGTTCATATTTTTCTTTAGGTTATTGAGCATATATTTGTAAGATTTATGAAAGCTGTTTTAAATTCTTTATTTGCTAATTCCATCATCTTTGTTATTTATGAATCTGTTTTTTACTTATTAATTTTTTCTCCTGATTATGTGTTGTATTTTTCTTCTTTTCATGCTTATTAATTGTAGATAAAATGTCAAGACATTGAGAATTTGATTTTTTTGAATGCTTTATTATTTTAAATAGAATTAAAATTTATTCTGGCATGCAAGTATGTTACTTGGAGAACAGTTTTATTCTTCTGAGGCTTATTTAATCTTTGTTTAGGCAAGCTTAAAGTAGAGTAGGACTAAATAGCCCCAACACTAACTACTACAAACTGAATTGTGTTTTCCCAAAATTCATATGTTGACACCCTAATGGTGTAATATGAGTATATTTGAAGATAGAGTTTTTAGAAGATAGCTAAGGTTAAGTGAAGCCTTAAGAATGCAGTTCTGTCCAGGAGCAGTGGCTCATGGCTCATACCTGTAATCCCAGGAATTTGGGAGGTTGAGGCAAGCAGATCACCTGAGGTCAGGAGTTCGAGACCAGCCTGACCAACATGGAAAAACCCTGTCTCTACCAAAAATACGAAAAGTGCAATGTACACAATAGGGTGATGGGTATACTAAAAGCCCATATTTTACCACTACACAATATATCCATGTAACAAAACTGCATTTTTACCTCCTAAATCTGTAATAATTTTAAAAAATCATTTTAGAGTAATTTAATATACTAATTAAGTGATAAAGCAATTACCTTGCATATTTCTAATATTTCTGCTATTCCCAGGAATTCTGAGGAAAAGATCCTTTTAACCACTGTAGTAGCTTACAAAATGAATTTTTATAAGGCTACATCAAAGTATAGGACAAATTTACCTTAAAATTACAGAGAGGAGATTGCAACATTTAAATGTGACTTTTAGCACAAATTAAAAAGAAATACAAATAGTAAAATGAGAACTAAAACAGACAAACCTCAGGGACTGTTTAAATGTATAGTCACATGTTGCTTAACAACAAAGATAAGTTCTTAAAAAGCACTGTTAGCCAATTTTGTAGTTGTGTGAACATCATAGAGCATGCTAACACAAACCTAGATGGCATAGCCTACTACACGCTTAGGCTACATAGTATTGCCTTTTGCTCCAGGGCTACAAACTTGTACAACATGTTACTGCACTGAATACTGTAGACAATTAGAATACAATGTTGGCCAAATTCAGTGGCTCATGCCTGTAATCCCAGGACTTTGGGAGGCCAAGGCAGGCGGATTGTCTGAGGTCAGGAGTTCGATATCAGCCTGACCAACATAGTGAAAACCTGTCTTTACTAAAAATGCAAAAATTAGCAGAGCATGGTGGCACACGCCTGTAGTCCCAGCTACTCAGGAGTCTGAGTCTGGAGAATCACTTGAACCCAGGAGGCAGAGGTTGCAGTGAGCCAAAGTCGTGCCATTGCACTCCAGCCTAGGTGACAGAGTGAGACTCCATCTCAAAAAAAAAATGCAATGTTAAGTATTTTTGTATGTAAACAGAAAAGGTAGGTAAAAATATGGCATCATAATTTTATGGGATTGCCATCATATATGCAGTCAGGGTTGTTGACTGAAAGAATGTTGTGCAGTGCACACCTGTATATTAATCCCAGGGTATACCTCTACTCTAACACATATGACTAAGAAAGACTTGTAAAATTCTTTTCTTGTCCATTTCAATCACTATGTTACTTTTGTCATCATTTTGACTGATACTGACTGATACTTCCCTTGGGGAAATTGCTGCTTCTATTTGTAGTGAGAGATTGAAGATACAAATGGACAATGGTCATGTTACATATAAAACAGAACTGTAACCCACAACCTGCAACAACCTCCAGGAAGCCAACCTTCTGATCTATAACAACCCGGGCAGGAGCCTGCCATAAATCAGACTTGCAGGGAGCCAGACTGCTTTCTCTAGTGACAATTCAGGAAACTCAACAATAACTTCTGTGGCAGTTGACCCAAAATGATCAGGACTTAATTAACAACTGACAGCTTCCCTAATTTTTGTTCCCACTTCCAACTTAAGATCAGAGAAAGTCAAATACACACCCACCCCCACCCCGCCCCGCCACCAAATCACAGGATGTTGTGCTTCCAGTTGGTAGCCTCCAGCCTCTCCAGGCCCACAGGCTCCATTCAGAGCACACTTGGAGCCTTCCCTTTTTCCACTATGAAGCTTTTCCACTCCTCTGCCTGCCGTGAGTCTGCCTAAATGCAAGAGAAGGTAGCTGACTCCCTTGCTACAACAAGTGAAGAACAAATTGTCTCTATTTTTCTCATTTGGTTGGTCTTCCTTTCTCTCCACATGTCACGGTATGGGGTATACATTTAGAGTTATCCAGAACTAGGGAAGGGAATCTGTCTTTGGCTCCTGCTGCTCAGCTGGTGAGAACAAATGCTGAGGGTACAAACTTCCCTAGCCAGAGTCTTGCCCTTTATTGCAACAAAGAGGGTAAGAATATGGAATGATACCACTCCAGCCCACTTACATCAGCACTTGGAAATGTTAAGAAAAAAAAAAATAGTTTGGATGGCCACAGTTACTGGGGAACGTAGCTGACTTTCAGTGGGTGAAGGATGCTAAACATGCTTCAAGGCTTGCAGCAGTCCCCCTTCTGCCGTAAAGACTTGATCTACCAGCAATGCCATTTATGGCCCCAGAGAAAAAAACTGGGTTCAATTCCACCCATCCTTCCTACCCCTTGCAAAATAATTTGCATGACTGATGAATGCTTAGTATCTTTATCTAGGTTTGTGCATAATTCCAGCAAATGCTTAATTTCCCATAAGGATATCTGCTGCTTCTTTAGAGACTTCCATATTTGTTTTAAAGGCTACAAAGATGAGTAAAGCGTTAATGCATTTTACTATCCACATAGCTTCTAAGAATATTTTTGTTCCCCTACTAAATATTAGACATTGCCTAGAGCTCTGGAGACAGATACCAAGATGAGCGATTTCAATAATTTCGATATATTGCCAGCAACTTTCTAGTCTAATGTGTCCCTCACTTGTTCTGGGTATCATGTAATTTGAGTATAGGTCTGCAATAACTTCATTCATCACTAGTATGATAGAGATTCCTTTTCTATAGCAACATTCTGAACTCTTTTTGAGTAATTTATATCAGAAGCAACATGTGAAAGGAATGAGTATGTACTACTGACTACATTATCCTATTAGTTTCATTTATTCTTTACACTATATTTTGGTGCCCTAACTGATTCATAGCAATATATTTAACAAAGAGGAGAAACACATCAAAAACTCATCTGAATTTCTGAACATTTCAAATCACACATCACTGCTCAGGTTGTAGGTGCACCAAAATCTCAGAAATCAACACTAAAGAACTTATCCATGTAACCAAAATGTAAACAGGAAGAGGAGGTAGGATTAAAGATAGACATAGCACATTCCTCTGTCAACGAGTATTTATAATTTGCAGATTTTCCACTAATAAAATGTGCTCCAATCAGGAGGTTCCAAGATGGCCAAATAGGAACAGCTCCCAGCACGAGCCACCCAGAAGATGGGTGATTTCTGCATTTCCAACTGAGGTACGGGGTTCACCTCGCTGGGGCTTGTCAGACAGTAAGGTGCAGCCTGCGGAGCAGGGCAGGACATCGCCTTACCCAGGAAGTGCAAGGAGATAGGGAATTCCCTTTCCTAGCAAAGGGAAGCCATGAGAGATGGTACCTGGAAAATCGGAATGCTCCTACTCTAATATTGGGCTTTTCCAATGGCCTTAGCAAATGGCACACCAGGAGATTATATCCCGTGCCTGACTCAGAGGCTACCACGTCCACGAAGCCTCACTCACTGCTAGCACAGCAGTCTAAGATCAAACTGCAAGGTGGCAGGGAGGCTTGGGGAGGGGCGTCTGCCATTGCTGAGGCTTGATTAGGTAAACAAAGCAGTCGGGAAGCTCAAACTGGGTGGAGCCTACCTCAGCTCAAGGAGGCCTGCCTGCCTCTGTAGACTCCACCTCTGGGGGCAGGGCATAGCTGAACAAAAGGCAGCAGAAACTTCTGCAGACTTAAACATCCCTGTCTGACAGCTTTGAAGAGAGTAGCGCTTCTCCCAGCAGAGTCTGAGATCTGACAATGGACAGACTGCCTCCTCAAGTGGGTCCCTGACTCCCAAGTAGCCTAACAAGGAGACACCTCCCAGTAGGGGCCGACTGATCCCTCATATGGCCAGGTATCCCTCTGAGACGAAGCTTCCACAGGAACGATCAGGCAGCAACATCTGCCATTCTGCAATATTTGCTATTCTACAGCCCCCGATGGTGATACCAGGCAACAAAGTCTGGAGTGGACCTCCAGCAAACTCCAACAGACCTGTAGCTGAGGATCCTGACTGTTAGAAGGAAATCTAACAAACAGAAAAGACATCCACACCAAAACCCCATTTGTGTGTTACCATCATCAAAGACCAAAGGTAGATAAAACCACAAAGATGGGGAGAAACCAGAGGAGAAAAGCTGAAAATTCTAAAAACCAGAGTGCCTCTTCTCCTTCAAATGACCACAGCTCCTTGCCAGCAATGGAACAAAGCTGGACAGAGAATGACTTTGACAAGTTGAGAGAAGGAGGCTTCAGATGATCGATAATAACAAACTTCTCCGAGCTAAAGGAGGATGTTCGAACCCATTGCAAAGAAGCTAAAACCTTGAAAAAAGAGTAGAAAAATGGCTAAATAGGATAAACAGTGTAAAGAAGTCCTTAAATGACCTGATGGAGCTGAAAACTATGGCACAAGAACTATGTGACAGATGCACAAGCTTCAGTAGCTGATTTGATCAAGTGGAAGAAAGGGTATCAGTGATTGAAGATCAAATGAATGAAATGAAGTGAGAAGAGAAGTTTAGTGAAAAAAGAGTAAAAAGAAATGAACAAAGCCTCCAAGAAACATGGGACTATGTGAAAAGAACCAATCTACATCTGATTAGTGTACCTGAAAATGATGGGGAGAATGGAACCAAGTCGGAAAACACTCTTCAGGATATTATCCAGGAGAACTTCCCTGACCGAGCAAGGCAGGCCAACATTCAAATTCAGGAAATACAGAGAATGCCACAAAGATACTCCTCAAGAGGAGCAACCCCAAGACTCAGAATTGTCAGATTCACCAAAGCTGAAATGAAAGAAAAAAAGTTAAGGGCAGCCAATGAGAAAGGTTGGCTTACCCACAAAGGGAAGCCCATCAGACTAACAGCAGATCTCTCGGCAGAAACTCTACAAGCCAGAAGAGAGTGGGGGCCAATATTCAACATTCTTAAAGAAAAGAATTTTCAACCCAGAATTCCATATCCAGCCAAACTAAGCTTCATAAGCGAAGGAGAAATAAAATCCTTTACAGACAAACAAATGCTGAGAGATTTTGTCACAACCAGCCCTGCCTTACAAGAGCTCCTGAAGGAAGCACTAAACATGGAAAGGAACAACCAGTATCAGCCACTGCAAAAACAGGCCAAATTGTAAAGACCATCAGTGCTAGGACAAAACTGCATCAACTAACGAGCAAAATAACAAGCTAACATCATAATGACAGGATCAAATTCACACATAACAATATTAACCTTAAATGTAAATGGGCTAAATGTTCCAATTAAAAGAC